>NC_135912.1:9149299-9337056 GCF_964194155.1 Cetorhinus maximus | reverse complement strand
TGTGTGTGTGAGGGAGAGAGGAGTGAGTGTGTGTGTGTGAGGGAGAGAGGAGTGAGTGTGTGTGTGTGAGGGAGAGAGGAGTGAGTGAGTGTGTGTGTGAGGGAGAGAGGAGTGAGTGAGTGTGTGTGTGTGTGTGAGGGAGAGAGGAGTGAGTGAGTGTGAGTGTGTGTGAGGGAGAGAGGAGTGAGTGTGTGTGTGTGAGGGAGAGAGGAGTGAGTGTGTGTGTGTGAGGGAGAGAGGAGTGAGTGTGTGTGTGTGAGGGAGAGAGGAGTGAGTGTGTGTGTGTGAGGGAGAGAGGAGTGAGTGAGTGTGAGTGAGGGAGAGAGGAGTGAGTGAGTGTGAGTGTGTGTGTGAGGGAGAGAGGAGTGAGTGAGTGTGTGTGTGTGAGGGAGAGAGGAGTGAGTGTGTGTGTGTGAGGGAGAGAGGAGTGAGTGAGTGTGTGTGTGTGTGAGGGAGAGAGGAGTGAGTGAGTGTGAGTGTGTGTGTGAGGGAGAGAGGAGTGAGTGAGTGTGAGTGTGTGTGTGTGAGGGAGAGAGGAGTGAGTGAGTGTGTGTGTGAGGGAGAGAGGAGTGAGTGAGTGTGAGTGTGTGTGTGAGGGAGAGAGCAGTGAGTGAATGTGAGTGTGTGTGTGAGGGAGAGAGGAGTGAGTGTGTGTGTGTGAGGGAGAGAGGAGTGAGTGAGTGAGTGTGTGTGTGTGAGGGAGAGAGGAGTGAGTGAGTGAGTGTGTGTGTGTGAGGGAGAGAGGAGTGAGTGTGTGTGTGTGAGGGAGAGAGAGAGGAGTGAGTGTGTGTGAGGGAGAGAGGAGTGAGTGAGTGTGTGTGTGAGGGAGAGAGGAGTGAGGTGTGTGTGTGAGGGAGAGAGGAGTGAGTGAGTGTGTGTGAGTGAGGGAGAGAGGAGTGAGTGTGTGTGTGTGAGGGAGAGAGGAGTGAGTGTGTGTGTGTGAGGGAGAGAGGAGTGAGTGTGTGTGTGTGAGGGAGAGAGGAGTGAGTGTGTGTGTGTGAGGGAGAGAGGAGTGAGTGTGTGTGAGTGAGGGAGAGAGGAGTGAGTGTGTGTGTGTGAGGGAGAGAGGAGTGAGTGTGTGTGAGTGAGGGAGAGAGGAGTGAGTGTGTGTGTGTGAGGGAGAGAGGAGTGAGTGTGTGTGTGTGAGGGAGAGAGGAGTGAGTGAGTGTGAGTGAGGGAGAGAGGAGTGAGTGTGTGTGTGAGGGAGAGAGGAGTGTGAGTGAGTGTGAGTGTGTGTGTGAGGGAGATAGGAGTGAGTGAGTGTGAGTGTGTGTGTGTGTGAGGGAGAGAGGAGTGAGTGAGTGTGAGTGTGTGTGTGAGGGAGAGAGGAGGTGAGTGAGTGTGTGTGTGTGAGGGAGAGAGAGTGAGTGAGTGTGTGGTGTGTGAGGGAGAGAGGAGTGAGTGAGTGTGTGTGTGTGAGGGAGAGAGGAGTGAGTGAGTGTGTGTGTGAGGGAGAGAGGAGTGAGTGAGTGTGTGTGTGAGGGAGAGAGGAGTGAGTGAGTGTGAGTGTGTGTGTGAGGGAGAGAGGAGTGAGTGAGTGTGAGTGTGTGTGTGAGGGAGAGAGAGGAGTGAGTGAGTGTGTGTGTGAGGGAGAGAGGAGTGAGTGAGTGTGAGTGTGTGTGTGAGGGAGAGAGGAGTGAGTGAGTGTGAGTGTGTGTGTGAGGGAGAGAGGAGTGAGTGTGTGTGTGAGGGAGAGAGGAGTGAGTGTGTGTGTGTGAGGGAGAGAGGAGTGAGTGAGTGAGTGTGTGTGTGAGGGAGAGAGGTGAGTGAGTGAGTGTGTGTGTGTGAGGGAGAGAGGAGTGAGTGTGTGTGTGTGAGGGAGAGAGGAGTGAGTGTGTGTGTGTGAGGGAGAGAGGAGTGAGTGTGTGTGTGTGAGGGAGAGAGGAGTGAGTGTGTGTGAGTGAGGGAGAGAGGAGTGAGTGTGTGTGTGTGAGGGAGAGAGGAGTGAGTGTGTGTGTGAGGGAGAGAGGAGTGAGTGTGTGTGTGTGAGGGAGAGAGGAGTGAGTGTGTGTGTGTGAGGGAGAGAGGAGTGAGTGAGTGTGAGTGAGGGAGAGAGGAGTGAGTGTGTGTGTGTGAGGGAGAGAGGAGAGTGTGTGTGAGTGAGGGAGAGAGGAGTGAGTGTGTGTGTGTGAGGGAGAGAGGAGTGAGTGAGTGTATGAGGGAGAGAGGAGTGAGTGTGTGTGTGTGAGGGAGAGAGGAGTGAGTGAGTGTGAGTGTGTGTGTGAGGGAGAGAGGAGTGAGTGAGTGTGAGTGTGTGTGTGTGAGGGAGAGAGGAGTGAGTGAGTGTGTGTGTGTGTGAGGGAGAGAGGAGTGTTTGAGTGTGAGTGTGTGTGTGAGGGAGAGAGGAGTGAGTGAGTGTGTGTGAGGGAGAGAGGAGTGAGTGTGTGTGTGTGAGGGAGAGAGGAGTGAGTGAGTGTGAGTGAGGGAGAGAGGAGTGAGTGTGTGTGTGTGAGGGAGAGAGGAGTGAGTGAGTGTGAGTGTGTGTGTGAGGGAGAGAGGAGTGAGTGTGTGTGTGTGAGGGAGAGAGGAGTGAGTGAGTGTGAGTGTGTGTGTGAGGGAGAGAGGAGTGAGTGAGTGTGAGTGTGTGTGTGAGGGAGAGAGGAGTGAGTGTGTGTGTGAGGGAGAGAGGAGTGAGTGAGTGTGTGTGTGTGAGGGAGAGAGGAGTGAGTGTGTGTGTGAGGGAGAGAGGAGTGATTGTGTGTGTGAGGGAGAGAGGAGTGAGTGAGTGTGAGTGTGTGTGTGAGGGAGAGAGGAGTGAGTGAGTGTTAGTGTGTGTGTGAGGGAGAGAGGAGTGAGTGAGTGTGTGTGTGAGGGAGAGAGGAGTGAGTGAGTGTGTGTGTGTGTGTGTGAGGGAGAGAGGAGTGTTTGAGTGTGAGTGTGTGTGTGAGGGAGAGAGGAGTGAGTGAGTGTGTGTGTGTGTGTGTGAGGGAGAGAGGAGTGAGTGTGTTTGTGTGAGGGAGAGAGGATGTTTCCTCTTGTGGGTGTGTCCAGAACTGGGAGGCACTGGTTTAAAATTAGGGGTCACCCTTTTAGGACAGAGATGAGGAGAATCTTTTTCTCTCAGAGGAACTCTCTGCCTCAGAAGGTGGTGGAGTCGGGCTTATTGAATATTTTTAAGGCAGAGGCAGATAGATTCTTGTTAGACAAGGGAATTAAAGGTCATCGGGGGCAGATGGGATGTGGAACTCGAAACACAAACAGATCAGCCATGATTCTAATGAATGGCGGAGGAGGCTGGAGGGGCCGAATGGCCTACTTCTGCTCCTATTTCGTACGTTTGTATGCCTGTCAGTGCAAAAATAGCAAAATTTGCAGATAATTCACAGCTGGATTCAGACAATAGAAACTACAAAGAATAGTATATTTTGGAATTCTGTAAATGTTGTTACAGTCAATGTTATATTCAGTACACAGGGAACCTTAATGTTGCAGGAAGATGTTCTAATATCTATCCTGATAATTGGGGGAAAATTTTACTGGGTCAACATTCCCAACAGATACTCAAGAATTCCACAAAGCAAAGACTCACAAATGAAACACCCGTTTCCTTGTTTGATTCTCCCTGGTCTGTTCTGATTCTCTGATAGATTCCTGGTGCTTATCCTCCTCATGAGCAGTTGTCCTAATCCCGCGTGACTGTCCTGTTCCCAAACACGGCATCTGATAGCAATAGGGCAAGTGATACAGGAGCGTCTGAGTGACTGCGGAAGGTGAGTGTTGGGCCTGACCCAGCTGTGTGAGTGACCTGGGTTAATCCCACTCTTCATGGACAGTTGACACTGCTCCCTTGGTCAGTGTGTGTGTGTGTGTGTATCCCTGTATGTGTCTACTCCAAGGGCACATACAGCAAGGGTTTAGATACGGAGTTAAGTTTTGTTTAAAATGTCCCCATCAAACACTCGCAGGTCATGAACAGCATGGGGTTATAAGCAGAGTCTAGTTTCTTCTACAGTTTCCCCATCAAACACTCCCAGAACAGGTACTTCACAGGGTTAGATACAGAGTGAAGCTCCATCTACATGGAAGGGAGGAACTTAAAACAATTCCAATCATCGGGGAAAGGGTACTGAGAAAATTATTAGAATGTGAAAGTAACAAGTCCCCAAGACCTGATGCACTTCATGGGACAGTCTTAAAAGAAGTGGCTGCTGAGATTGTGATTTTCCAAAATTCCCTACATTCTGGGAAGGTCCCATCAGATTGGAAAATAGCGAATGTAACTCCTCTACTCTTGAAAGGAGGGAGACAGAAAACAGGAAACTACAGGCAAGTCAGCTTAACACCTACCAGAGGGAAATTGTTAGGATCTGCTATTAAGGAGGTTATAGTAGGACACTTAGAAAATCTTCATGCAATCAGGCAGAGTCAACATGGTTTTGTGAAAGGGAAATTGTGTTTGACTGATTTATTACAGTTGTTTGTGGAAGTAAATACACACCTTCAAATACCTTTCTACTGGATACTGTCGGTATTGTCCAGACACAAACTAATAGTCAAACCTACAGATATCTACATCAGACCTCAATTATTTTTGGAACTTTTAACATCCAGAGCACACAGGGTGGTTATCTGTGATTCTGTTCCAAAGATGAAATGTGTTGCTGCTTTATAACCTCAACCTCACACTCGTCAACTAGGGGTTACCATAAGATGTCGGAGCAGAAGTAGCTCTGCCCAGCGAGTCAGTTCCACCATTCAATGAGATCGTGGTTGATCTGATAATCACCAACTCCACTTTCCTGCCTTTTCCCCATAACCCTTGTTTCCCTAATTGATTAAAAATCTGTCTATCTCCGCCTTGAATATACTTAATGACCCAGCCTCTACAGCCCTCTGTGGTAAAGAATTCCACAGATTAACTACCCTCTGGGAGAAGAAATTCCTCCTCATCTCTGTTTTAAATGGGCGACCCCTTACTCTGAGATTATGCCCTCTGGTCCTAGACTCTCCCACAAGGGGAAACAACCTCTCAGCATCTACCCTGTCAAGCCCCCTAAGAATCTTATATGTTTCACTGAGGTCACCTCTCATTCTTCTAAACTCCAATGAGTACAGGCCCAACCTACTCAACCTCTCCTCATAAGAAAATCCCTTCATACCTGGGATCAACCTAGTGAATCTTCTCTGGACTGCCTCCAATGCCAGTATATCTTTTCTTAGGTAAGGGGACCAAAACAGTATTCTAGGTGTGGTCTAACTAGTGCCTTGTATAGTTTTAGCAAGACTTCCCTATTTTTTTACTCCATTCCCTTTGAAATAAAGGCCAACATTCCATTTGCCTTCCCTATTACCTGCTGAACTAGCTTTTTGTGATTCATACACGAGGACTCTCAAATCCCTCTGTCCTGTAGCCTTCTACAGTCTTTCCCCATTTAAATAATATTCAGCTCTTCTATCCTTCCTGCCAAAGTGCATAACCTCACATTTTCCCACATTATATTCATCTGCCACTTTTTTCTCTGCTCACTTAACCAGTCTATGTACCTCTGCAGAATCTTTGTGTCATCTTCGCCACTTGCCTTCCCACCTATTTTTGTATCATCCACAAACTTGGCCATAGTACATTCACTTCCCTGACCCAAGTCATTAATATATATTGTAAATAATTGTGGCCCCAGCACTGATCCCTAGTTACAGGTTGCCAGCCTGAAAATGCCCCCAGTATCCCAATTTTCTGTTTTCTATTAGTTAGCCAACCCTCTATCGATGCTAATATGCTATCCCCAACACCATGGGCTCTTATCTTATTAAGAGGTACCTTATCTTATCTTATTAATATGGTACCTTATTGAACGCCTTTTGGAAGTCCAAATATATTACATCCACTGGTTCCCCTTTATCTATCCTGCTTGTTACATCCTCAAAGAATTCTTATAAATTTGTCAGGCATGATTTCCCCTTCAAGAAGCCATGCTGACTCTGCTTGATAATATTGTGCATTTCTAAATGCTCTGCTTTCTTTCTAACAGACTCTAACATTTTCCCAATGACAGATGTTAAGCTAACTGGCCTATAGTTACCTGTTTTGTTTCCCTCCCTTTTTGAAAAAGGGTGGTACATTGGCAGCTTTCCAATCCTCTGGAACTTTTCCAGAACCTAAGGATTCTTGGGAGATTACTCCCAGTGCATCCACTATCTCTGTAGCTCCTTCCTTTAATTCCCTAGGATGCACCCATCAGGTCCAGGGGGCTTATCGGCCTTTAGCCCTATTAGTTTCCCTAGTACTTTTTCTCCAGTAATAGTTATCGTATTTATTTCCTGCCCCCCACCCCACCCCCGATCCCCCTTTTGCCCTTTGATTATTTAGCATTTTTGGAATGCTAATAGTGTCTACTACTGTGAAGATTGGTGAAAAGTATTTATTCAGCTCTCTGCCATTTCCTGGCTCCCCATTATTATTTCCCCGGCCTCATTCCCTACGTTCACTTTCTCCTCCCTCTTCCTTTTAATATATTTAAAGAAGCTCTAACTCTCCATTTTTATGTCACTTGCTAGTTTCCCCTCTATGTTTATTTTCTCCTCCTTTATTTTTGGTCATCTTTTGTTGGTTTTTAAAACTTTCCCTCCTTTGGTTTACCACTAATCTTTGTCACATTGTATGTTTTTTTTCCTTAAATCCCTTAGTCAACCATGGTTGCTTTACCCCCTTCCTTGAATCCTTATATATAGCTTCTTATATAGCTTTGTTGTGAGTCATGAACTATTTTCTTAAACATCTGCCATTGTTCACCAATCGTCTTTTCTGTTAAACTCCTTTCCCAGTCCACTCCAGCCAACTCTGCCCTCATTCCTCTGTAATTACCCTTATTTAAATTCAGCACAGTTGCTTCTGACCCAAGTTTCTCACTCTCAAACTGAATGTTAAGTTCTACCATGTTATGGCCACCATTTCCTAGGGGATCTTTTACTCTGAGATCATTTATTAAACCTGCCTCATTACGCATTACCAGGTCCAAAATAGCCTGATCCCTGGTTGGATCCAACAACACATTGTTCTAGGAAACTGCCGCAAATACACTGTATGAATTCTTGCTCGTGGCTAGCTCTGCCAAATTGATTTTCCCAATCTACAAGAAGATTAAAGTCACCCATGATTAATGTAATGCCTTTTTACATACTCTTGCTATCTCCTGCTTTATTCTCTGACCTACAGTATAGCTACTGTTAGGGGGTCTATAGGCTACTCCCACCTGTGTCTTCTTCCCCATGATATTTCTTACCTCCACCCATATGGATTCTACATCTTCCAATCCAAGATCATTTCTTGCTATTGTACTTATTCCGTCTCATACTAACAAAGCTACCCCACCACCCTTTCCTTCCTGCCTGTCCTTTCGAAAAGTCACATTTCGTTGTTGGCTGAGTCGGCTGTGTGCCCGCCGAACTGGAAATCTAAATGATGTGCGGTGATGTCGGGATGCCCGCTGTATTCAGGACAGGTTCCTAGAACAATATGTTGTGGATCCAACCAGGGATCAGGCTATTTTGGATCTGGTGATGTGTAATGAGGCAGGTTGAATAAATGATCTCAGAGCAAAAGATCCCCTTGAAAATAGTGACCATAACACGGTAGAACTCAATATTCAGTTTGAGAGGGAGAAACTTCACCAAATTGAAATTAACTCATCTGAGGGGTGTGACCGCATCCTGGAGCAAAGGGTCCCGGTAACGTTCCCCCTCCCTGATGTGGCACAATGTCTGCAGCCTGGGCTCAAGTTCCTCAACTCGGATCTGAAGTTTCTCGAACTGCAAACACTTACTACAGATGTGTTCACTCTGGATTCAGCCCCATGTCTCCGTAATGGCTATAAGATCATACCCATTAACCTCTATTTGTGTCGTTAATTCATTTACTTTGTTCTGAATACTATGTGCATTTAAGTAAAGAGCCATTAATTTTGCCTTTTTACCATTTTTCCCCCTTTGACCCTATTTGCTGCTTTTCTTTTACATTTGTACACTCTGTCCCTTCCTGTCACACTCTGGGTATCATTACCTTAATAGCTGCCCTGTAATGTTGCCATATCATTTTGCTTTGTAAGCCTATGTATCCCCTCTCCAGAACCCTCCCCCTCCCCGACTTCTATTTAGTTTAAAGCCCTCTCTATAGCTCTAGTTATTCGATTCGCCAGGACACTGGTCCCAGCACGGTTCAAGTGAAACCTGTCCCACTGGAATAGGTAGACTTGGGTTGTTTTTGTTGGAGCAGAGAAGACTGAGGGGTGACCTGATTGAGGTGTACAAGATTATGAGGGGCATGGACAGGGTGGATAGGGAGCAGCTGTTCCCCTTAGTTGAAGGGTCAGTCACAAGGGGGGCATAAGTTCAAGGTGAGGGGCAGGAGGTTTAGGGGGGATGTGAGGAAAAAGTTTTTTACCCAGAGGGTGATGAGGGTCTGGAATGCGCTGCCTGGGCAGGTGGGGGAGGTGGGTTGCCTCCCATCCTTTAAAAAGTACCTGGATGAGCACTTGGCACGTCATAACATTCAAGGCTATGGGCCAAGTGCTGGTAAATGAGATTAGGTAGGTAGGTCAGGTGTTTCTCACGTGTTAGTGCAGACTCGATGGGCCGAAGGGCCTCTTCTGCACTGTAAGATTCTGTGAATAGGTCCCTTCTACCCCAGTACTGGTGCCAGTCCCCCATGAACTGAAACCCATTCCTCCCACACCAACCATTGAGCCATGCACTTAACTCCTTGACTTTATTTACCTTGTGCCAGTTTGCCTGTGGCTCAGGGAGTAATCCTGAGATTATTACCTTGGAGGTTCTGCTTTTTCATTTGGCTCCTAACAGTTCAAATTCTCTCAGAAGAGCCTTCTTTCTAGTCCTATCAATGTCGTTGGTAACAACGTGGACAACAACTGGATCCCTCCCCTCCCACTCCAAGTTCTTCTCTAGCCCTGAGGAGATGCCCTTAACCCTGGCACCAGACACGCAGCCTTCAGGACTCACGCTCATGGCCGGAGAGAACACTATCTATCTCCCTAATTACACTGTCCCCTGCCACAATTACGTTCCTATCTCCTCCCCCTACTTGAATGGCTCCCTGTACCAGGGCGCTGAGGTCACTTCGCTTATCCTCCCTGCAGTCCCTGCTCTCATCCACACAGCTTGCAAGAACCTCATAACTGTTAGACAATTGCAGGGGCTGAGGCTCCTCTAACGCTACCCCCTGGGTCCCCATACCTGCCTCACCTGCAGTCACACCCTCCTGTTCCTGATCACAGACCAGACTGAAATTAACTAATTTGAGGGGTGTGAGCGCATCCTGGAGCAAAGTGTCCCAGTAACTTGCCCCCTCCCTGATGTGGCACAATGTCTGCAGCCTGGACTCCAGCTCATCGACCTGGATCCGAAGTTCCTCGAGCTGCAAACACTTACTACAGATGTGTTCGATCTGGATCACCTTAGTGATCACCACATGCTGCAGCAGCAACACATCACCCATCCTGCCATCACTATCTTATTTTATTTAATTAATTTAATTTAATTAATTACTCCAGTATCCCTGCTTTTTACACTTGAAGAATCCCCTGCTCTTTTCACATCATTGTAATTATCTATTTTTTACATCTCATGCTTAACAAGCTATTTTTCAGAAAAAGACTAGAGACCTTACTTTTACTTTAAAGACTAGAAATACTCGCCTATCCCACTCACCAATCAGCTGCTTTCCCTGCACTTACATCACATTGGGGTTCGTGATGTCACTTCGCCGCTGGTCTCACATGAACTTTCCGCGCTCATTTTAAAATGAAGTCTCCCCGCTCTCAGCGTTCTTTTTAAAATAAACTCTGAGCTCTTTTTAAAATGAAGTCTCCTCATTCTCCGTGCTCTTTTTAAGATGAACTCTCTGCGCTCTTTTTAAAATGAAGTCTCCTTCCTCTCTTTAAAATGAAGACTCCCCGCTCTCGGCGCACTTCTTAAGATGAAGTCACCCAAGTCTCCACACTCTTAAAATGCAGTTTCCCTGCTCTCCATGCTCTTTTTAAAATGAACTCCCCCTGCTCTTTATAAAATGAAATCTCTGCGCTCTTTTTAAAATGAAGCCTCCCTGCTCTCCGCGCTCTTAGAATGAAGCCAACCTGCTCTCCATGCTCTTTTTAAACTGAAGTCACCCCGCTCTCCGCGCTCTTAAAATGAAGTTCCCCTGCTCTCCACGCTCTTTTTAAAATGAACTCTCTCTGCTCTTTTTGAAATGAAGTCTCCTCACTCTCCGTGCTCTTTTTAAAATTAAATCTCTGCGCTCTTTTTAAAAGGAAATCTCCACACTCTCCACACTCTCTTTAAAATGAAGTCTCCCCACTCTGAGCGCTCTTTTTAAAATGAAGTCTCCCCACCCTTTTTAAAATTAAGACTCCCTGCTCTCTATCTTCTTTTTAAAATGAAGTCACCCCACTCTCCGCACTCTTAAAATGAAGTTTCCCTGCACTCCATGCTCTTTTTAAAATGAATTCTCCCCGTTCTCCGCATTCTTAGAATGAAGCCACCAGGCCCTCGATGCTCTCTTTAAAATGAAGTCACCCCGCTGTCCGCGCTCTCTTTAAAATGAAATCTCCCCACTCTCTACGCACTCTTTTTAAAATGAATTTACCCCACTCTCTTTAAAATGAAGTCTCCCCACTCTCTGCGCTCTTTTTATATGAAGTCTCTCCACTCTCTGCGCAATTGTTAAAATGAAGTCTCCCCCCTCTTTTTAATATAAAGTCTGCCTGCTCTCTGTCCTCTTTTTAAAATGAAGTCTCGCTGCTCCCGTGCTCTTAGAACAAAGTCACCCCATTCTCCGTGCTCTTAAAATGAAGCCTCCCTGTTCTCCATGCTCTTTTTAAAATGTACTCTCCCTGCTCTTTCTGAAATGAAGTCTCCTCACTCTCCGTGCTCTTTTTAAAATTAACTCTCTGGGCTCTTTTTGAAATGAAGTCTCCCCAATCTCCGCCCTCTCTTTAAAATGAAGTCTCCTCGCTCTCTGCGCTCTTTTGAAATGAAGCCTCCCCACCCTTTTTAAAATTAAATCTCCCTGCTCTCTATCCTCTTTTTAAAATGAAGTCACCCCGCTCTCCGTGCTCTTAAAATGAAGTTTCTCTGCTCTCCATGCTCTTTTAAAATGAACTCTCAGCGCTCTTTTTAAAATGAAGTCTCCCCGCCCTTTTTAAAAGGAAGGCTCTCTGGTCTCCGGGTTCTTAGAATGAAGTCACCCCATTCTCCGTGCTCTTAAAATCAATGATCTTTTTAAAATGAAGTCACCCCGCTCTCCGCGCTCTCTTTAGAATTAAGTTTCCCCAATCTCCGCCCTCCTTTTAAAATGAAGTCTCCCCGCTCTCTTTAAAATGAAGTCTCCCCACTCTCTGCGCTCTTTTAAAAATGAAGTCTACCTGCTCTCCGCGTTCCTACAATGAAGCCACCCCGCTCTCGATGCTCTCTTTAAAATGAAGTCACGCCGCTCTTTGCACTCTTTTGAAAATGAATTTACCCCGCTCTCTTTAAAATGAAGTCTCCCCACTCTCCGTGCTCTTAGAATGAAGTTTCTCTGCTCTCCACATTCTTTTTAAAATGAACTCTCTGCGCTCTTTTTAAAATGATGTCTACCTGCTCTCCGCGTTCTTGGAATGAAGCCACCCCGCTCTCGATGCTCTCTTCAAAATGAAGTCACCCTGCACTCCGCGCTCTCTTTAAAATGAATTTACCCCGCTCTCTTTAAAATGACGTCTCCCCACTCTCTGTGCTCTTTTAAAAATGAAGTCTCCCCGCCCTTTTCAAAATAACATCTGCCTGCTCTCTGTCCTCTTTTTATAATGAAGTCACCCCGCTCTCTTTAAAATGAAGTCTCCCCGCTCTCTGCGCTCTTTTTAAATGAAGTCTCCCCACTCCCAGCACTCTTTTTAAAATGAAGTCTCCCAACCCTTTTCAAAATTAAGTCTCCCTGCTCTCTATCCTCTTTTTAAACTGAAGTCACCCCGCTCTCCGCACTCTTAAAATGAAGTTTCCCTGCTCTCCACGCTCTTTTTAAAATGAACTCTCTGCGCTCTCTTTAAAATGAAGTCACCCCACTCTCAGCGCTCTTTTTAAAATGAAGTCTCCCTGCCCTTTTTAAAAGAAAGGCTCCCTGCTCTCCGGGTTCTTAGAATGAAGTCACCCCATTCTCCTCGCTCTTAAAACCAATGCTCTCTTTAAAATTAAGTTTCCCCAATCTCCGCCCTCTTTTTAAAATGAAGTCTACCTGCTCTCCGCGTTCTTAGAATGTAGCCACCCCGCTCGCGATGCTCTCTTTAAAATGAAGTCACGCCGCTCTCCGCACTCTTTTGAAAATGAATTTACCCCGCTCTCTTTAAAATGAAGTCTCCCCACTCTCTGCGCTCTTTTTATATGATTTCTCCCCACTCGCAGCGCTCTTTTTAAAATGAAGTCTCCCCACTCTCCGCCCTCTTTTTATATGAAGTCTCCCTGCTCTCCGTGCTCTTAGAATGAAGTTTCCCTGCTCTCCACACTCTTTTTAAAATGAACTCTCCATGCTCTTTTTAAAATGATGTCTACCTGCTCTCCGCGTTCTTGGACTGAAGCCACCAGGCCCTCGATGCTCTCTTTAAAATGAAGTCACCCCGCACTTCCGTGCTCTCTTTAAAATGCAGTCTCCTTGTGCTCTCCGCCCTCTTTTTAAAATGAATTTACCCCGCTCTCTTTAAAATGAAGTCTCCCCACTCTCTGTGCTCTTTTAAAAATGAAGTCTGCCCACCATTTTCAAAATAACATCTGCCTGCTCTCTGTCCTCTTTTTATAATGAAGTCACCCCACTCTCTTTAAAATGAAGTCTCCCCGCTCTCTGCGCTCTTTTTAAATGAAGTCTCCCCACTCCCAGCGCTCTTTTTAAAATGAAGTCTCCCAACCCTTTTCAAAATTAAGTCTCCCTGCTCTCTAACCTCTTTTTAAAATGAAGTCACCCCGCTCTCCGTGCTCTTAAAATGAAGTTTCCCTGCTCTCCACACTCTTTTTAAAAAGAACTCTCTGCGCTCTCTTTAAAATGAAGTCTCCCCACTCTCAGCGCTCTTTTTAAAATTAACTCTCTGGGCTCTTTTTAAAATGAAGTCTCCCCGCCCTTTTTAAAAGGAAGTCTCCCTGCTCTCCGGGTTCTTAGAATGAAGTCACCCTGTTCTCCGCACTCTTAAAATCAATGATCTTTTTAAAATGAAGTCACCCCGCTCTCCATGCTCTCTTTAAAAAGAAGTCACCCCGCTCTCCGCGCTCTCTTTAAAATTAAGTTTCCCTGCTCTCCGCCCTCTTTTTAAAATGAACTCTCTGCGCTCTTTTTAAAATGAAGTCTACCTGCTCTCCATGTTCTTAGAATGAAGCCACCCCGCTCTCCGAGCTCTCTTTAAAATGAAGTCTCCCCACTCTCTGCACTCTTTTTATATGAAATCTCCCCACTCGCAGCGCTCTTTTTATAATGAAGTCTCGCAACACTCCACCCTCTTTTTAAATGAAGTCTCCCTGCTCACCATGCTCTTAGAATGAAGTTTCCCTGCTCCCCACGCTCTTTTTAAAATGAACTCTCTGCACTCTTTTTAAAATGAAGTCTACCTTCTCTGCAAATTCTTAGAATGAAGCCACCCCACTCTCCACCCTCTCTTTAAAATGAAGTCACCCTGACTCTTTAAAATGAAGTCTCCCCACTCTCTGAGCTCTTTTTAAAATGAAGTCACACCGCTCTCTTTAGAATGAAGTCTCCCCACTCTCAGCGCTCGTTTAAAAATGAAGTCTCCCCACTGTCTGTGGCCTTTTTAAAATGAAGTCTCCCCACTCTCTGAGCTCTTTTTAAAAATGAACTCTCAGCGCTCTTTTTAAAATAAAGTCTCCCCGCCCTTTTTAAAATAAAATCTGCCTGCTCTCTGTCCTCTTTTTAAAATGAAGTCTCTCTGCTCCCGCTCTCTTAGAACGAAGTCACCCCATTCTCCGCGCTCTTAAAATGAAGCCTCCCTGCTCTCCACGCTCTCTTTAAAATGAAGTCTCGCCACTCTCAGCGCTCTTTTTAAAATGAACTCTCCCCACTCTCTACCCTCTTTCTAAAATGAAGTCACGCCGCTCTCTGCGTTCTTGTTGAAATGTACTCTCCCTGCTCTTTCTGAAATGAAGTCCCCTCACTCGCCGTGCTCTTTTTAAAATTAACTCTCTGCGCTCTTTTTAAATGAAGTCTCCCCACTCCCAGTGCTATTTTTAAAATGAAGTCTCCCCACCCTTTTTAAAATTAAGTCTCCGTGCTCTCTATCCTCTTTTTAAACTGAAGTCACCCCGCTCTCCGTGATCTTAAAATGAAGTTTCCCTGCTCTCAGTGCTCTCTTTAAAATGAAGTCTCCCCATTCTCCGCGCTTTCTATGAAATGAAGTCTCCCTGCTCTCTGCGCTCTTTTTGAAATGTACTCTCCCTGCTCTTTTTGAAATGATGTCTCCTGACTCTCCATGCTCTTTTTAAAATGAAGTCACCCCACTCTCTTTAAAATGTAGTCTCCCTGCTCTCTGCACTCTTTTTAAATTAAGTCTCCCCACTCCCAGCGCTCTTTTTAAAATGAAGTCTCCCCACCCTTTTTAAAATTAAGTCTCCCTGCTCTCTATCCTCTTTTTAAACTGAAGTCACCCCGCTCTCCGCGCTCTTAAAATGATGTTTCCCTGCTCTCCACGCTCTCTTTAAAATGAAGTCACACCATTTTCTTTAAAATGAAGTCTCCCCACTGTCTGTGCCCTTTTTAAAATGATGTCTCAACATTTTCCGCGCTTTTTAAAAATGAACTCTCAGCGCTCTTTTTAAAATGAAGTCTCCCCGCCCTTTTTAAAATAAAATCTGCCTGCTCTCTGTCCTCTTTTTCAAATGAAGTCTCCCTGCTCCCGTGCTCTTTGAACAAAGTCACCCCATTCTCCACGCTCTTAAAATGAAGCCACCCTGCTTTCCGCGCCCTTTTTATATGAAGTTTCCCCACACTCAGCGCTCTTTTAAAAATGAAATCTCCTCGCTCTCCGCCCTCTCTTTAAAATGAAGTCTCCCTGCTCTCTGCACTCTTTTTGAAATGTACTCTCTCTGCTCTTTTTGAAATGATGTCTCCTCACTCTCCATGCTCTTTTTAAAATTAACTCTCTGGGCTCTTTTTAAAATGAAGTCTTCCCGCTGTTTTTAAAATGAAATCTCCTCATTCTCCGCACCCTTTTTAAAATGAAATCTCCCCGCTCTCTTCGCACTTTTTGCAATGAAGACTCCTCATTCTTTGTGCTCTTTTTACAATTAACTCTCTGCCCTCTTTTTAAAAGGAAGTCTCCACACTTTCCACGCTCTCTTTAAAATGTAGCCTCCCCACTCTCCGCCCTCTCTTTAAAATGAAGTCACCCCACTCTCTTTAAAATGAAGTCTCCCCGCTCTCTTTAAAATGAAGCCTCCCCACTCTCCGCCCTCTTTTTAAAATGAAGTCACCCCGCTCTCTTTAAAATGAAGTCTCCCCGCTCTCTTTAAAATGAAGCCTCCCCACTCTCTGCCCTCTTTTTAAATGAAGCCTCCCCACTCCCTTTAAAATGAAGTCTCTCCACTCTCCACCGTCTTTTTAAATGACGTCTCCCTGCTCTCCACGCTCTTTTCAAAATGAAGTCTCCGTGCTCTCTGCGCTCTTTTTGAAATGAACTCTCCCTGCTCTTTTTAAAATAAAGTTCCCTTACTATCCATGCTCTTTTTAAAATTAACTCTGAGCTCTTTTTAAAAGGAAGTCTCCCCACTCTCCACGCTCTGTTTAGAATGAAGTCTCACCACTCTACGCCCTCTCTTTAAAATGAAGTCTCCCCACTCTCAGCGCTCTTTTTAAAATGAAATCTCCTCACTCTCCGTGCTCTTTTTAAAATGAAGTCACCCCGCTCTCTTTAAAATGAAATCTCCCCACTCTCAGCGCTCTTTTTAAAATGAAATCTCCTCACTCCATGCTCTTTTTAAAATGAAGTCACTCCGCTCTCTTTAAAATGAAGTCTCCCCATTCTCCGCGCTCTCTTTAAAATGAAGTCTCCCCACTCTCTTCACTCTTTTTATATGAAGTCTCCCCACTCTCAGCGCTCTTTTTGAACTGAAGTCTCCTCGCTCTCCGCCCTCTTTTTAAAATGAAGTCACGCCGCTCTCTGCGCTCTTTTTGAAATGTACTCTCCCTGCTCTTTCTGAAATGAAGTCTCCTCACTCTCCGTGCTCTTGTTAAAATGAACCCCACGCCCTCTTTTTAAAATGAACTCATCCCATTCTACGCGCTCTTTTTAAAATGAAATCACCCCGCCCTTTTTAAACGGAAGTCTCCCTGCTCTCTGCGTTCTTAGAATGATGTCACCCCGTTCTCCGCGCTCTTAAAATGAAGTTTCCCTCTTCTCCGCGCTCTCTTTAAAATAAAATCTGCCTGCTCTCTGCCCTCTTTTTAAAAGGAAGTCACGCCGCTCTCCGGGCTCTCTTTAAAATGAAGTCACCTCGCTCTCTTTAAAATGATGTCTCCCCACTCTCTGCACACTTTTTAAAATGAAGTCACGCTGCTCTCTGCCCTCTTGTTGAAATTTACTCTCCCTGCTCTTTCTGAAATGAAGTCTCCTCACTCTCCGTGCTCTTTTTAAAATTAACTCTCTGCTCTCTTTTTAAAAGGAAGTCTCCCCACTCTTCGCACTCTCTTTATAATGAAGCCTCCCCACTCTCTCCCCTCTTTTTAAAATGAAGTCTCCCTGCTCCCTGCGCTCTTTTTAAATGAAGTCTCCCCATTCCCAGCGCTCCTTTTAAAATGAAGTCTCCCCACCCTTTTTAAAATTAAGTCTCCCTGCTCTCCACCCTCTTTTTAAATTGAAATCACCCTGCTCTCCGCGCTCTTAAAACGATGTTTCCCTGCTCTCCACGTTCTTTTTAAAATGAACTCTCTCTGCTCTTTTTGAAATGAAGTCTCCTCACTCTCCACGCTCTTTTTAAAATGAAGTCACCTCGCTCTCTTTAAAATGAAGTCACCCCGCTCTCCGCGCTCTCTTTAAAATTAAGCCTCCCCAATCTCCGCCCTCTTTTTAAAATGAAGTCACCCCACTCTCCGCGCTCTCTTTAAAATGAAGTCTTCCCACTCTCCGCCCTCTTTTTAAAAGGAAGTCATGCTGCTGTCTGCGCTCGCTTTAAATTAATGTCTACCCACTCTCTGCCCACTTTTTAAAATGAAGGCCCCCAATCTCAGCGCTCTTTTTAAAATGAAGTCACCTCGCTCTCTGCTCTATCTTTAAAATGAAGTCTCCCCATCTCTGCCCTCTTTTTAAAATAAAGTCTCCTTACTCTCCGTGCTCTCCGTGCTCTTTTAAAAATGAAGTCTCCCTACTGTCTGTATCCTTTTTAAAATGAAGTCTCCTCATTCTCTGTGTTTTTTAAAAATGAACTCTCAGCGCTCTTTTTAAAATGAAGTCTCCCCGCCTTTTTACAATAAAATCTGCCTGCTCTCTGTCCTATTTTTAAAATGAAGTCTCCCTGCTCCCGCGCTCTTAGAACGAAGTCACCCCATTCTCCCCGCTCTTAAATTGAAGCCTCCTTGTTCTCCATGCTCTTTATAAAATGAACTCTCCCTGCTCTTTTTGAAAAGAAGTCTCCTCACTCTCCGTGCACTTTTTAAAATGAACTTTCTGCACTCTTTTTAAAATGAAGTCTCCCTGCTCTCTGTGCTCTTAGAATGGTGTCACCCCGCTCTCCACGCTCTTAAAATGAAGTTTCCCTGCTCTCCATGCTCTTTTAAAAATGAACTCTCTGCGCTCTTTTTAAAATGAAGTCTACCTTCTCTCCACATTCTTAGAATGAAGCCACCCCACTCTCCACCTTCTCTTTAAAATGAAGTCACCCTGATCTCTTTAAAATGAAGTCTCCCCACTCTTTGCGCTCTTTTTACATCAAGTCTCCTCGCTCTCCGTGCTCTTTTAAAAATGAAGTCGCCCCACTGTCTGTGGCCTTTTTAAAATGAAGTCTCCTCATTCTCCGTGCTTTTTAAAAATGAACTCTCAGCACTCTTTTTAAAATGAAGTCTCCCCGCCCTTTTGAAAATAAAATCTGCCTGCTCTCTGTCCTCTTTTTAAAATGAAGTCTCCCTGCTCCCGCGCTCTTAGAATGAAGTCACCCCATTCTCCGCGCTCTTAAAATGAAGCCTTACTGCTCTCCACGCTCTTTTTAAAATTAACTCTCCCCACTCTCTACCCTCTTTTTAAAATGAAGTCTCCCCACTCTCAGCGCTCTTTTTAAAATGAAGTCACGCCGCTCTCTGTGCTCTTGTTGAAATGTACTCTCCCTGCTCTTTCTGAAATGAAGTCTCCTCACTCTCCATGGTCTTTTTAAAATTAACTCTCTGCGCTCTTTTTAAAATGAAGTCTCGCCACCCTTTTTAAAATTAAGTCTCCCTGCTCTCTATCCTCTTTTTAAACTGAAGTCACCCTGCTCTCCGCGATCTTAAAATGAAGTTTCCCTGCTCTCCACGCTCTTTTTAAAATGAACTCTCTCTGCTCTTTTTGAAATGAAGTCTCCTCACTCTCCTTAAAATGAAGTCTCCCTGCCCTTTTTGAAATGAAGTCTCCCTGCTCTCCGCGTTCATAGAATGAAGTCATCCCGTTCTCCGCGCTCCTAAAATCAATGTTCTCTTTAAAATGAAGTCACCCCGCTCTCCACGCTCTTTAAAATTAAGTGTCCCCAATCTCCGCCCTCTCTTTAAAATGAAGTCTCCCCGCTGTCTGCGCTCTATTTAAAATGAAGTCTCCCCACTCTCTGCGCTCTTTTTAAATGAAGTCTCCGCACTCTCAACGCTCTTTTTACAACAAACTCTACTCGCTCTCCGTGCTCTTTTAAAATTGAAGTCTCCCTACTGTCTGTGCCCTTTTTAAAATGAAGTCTCCTTATTCTCCGCGCTTTTTAAAAATGAACTCTCAGCGCTCTTTTTAAAATGAAGTCTCCCCGCCCTCTTTAAAATAAAATCTGCCTGCTCTCTGTCCTCTTTTTAAAATGTAGTCTCCCTGCTCCCGCGCTCTTGGAACGAAGTCACCCCATTCTCCCCGCTCTTAAAATGAAGCCTCCCTGCTCTCTGCGCCCTTTTTATATGAAGTTTCCCCACACTCAGCGCTCTTTTAAAAATGAAATCTCCTCGCTCTCCGCCCTCTCTTTAAAATGAAGTCTCCCCATTCTTCGCGCTCTCTTTAAAATGAAGTCTCCCTGCTCTCTGCACTCTTTTTGAAATGTACTCTCTCTGCTCTTTTTGAAATGATTTCTCCTCACTCTCCATGCTCTTTTTAAAATGAAGTCTTCCCGCTCTCCCACTCCTTTTAAAATGAAGCCATCCCTCTGTTTTTAAAATGAAATCTCCTCGTTCTCTGCACCCTTTTTAAAATGAAATCTCCCCGCTCTCTTTGCTCTTTTTGCAATGAAGGCTCCTCACTCTCTGTGCTCTTTTTAAAATTAACTCTCTGCGCTCTTTTTAAAAGGAAGTCTCCACACTCTCCACGCTCTCTTTAAAATGTAGCCTCCCCACTCTCTGCCCTCTTTTTAAAATGACGTCTCCCTGCTGTCTTTAAAATGAAGTCTCCCCGCTCTCTTTAAAATGAAGTCTCCCCGCTCTCTTTAAAATGAAGTCTCCCCGCTCTCTTTAAAATGAAGTCTCCCCGCTCTCTTTAAAATGAAGTCTCCCCGCTCTCTTTAAAATGAAGTCTCCCCGCTCTCTTTAAAATGAAGTCTCCCCGCTCTCTGCGCACTTTTTAAATGAAGCCTCCCCACTCTCCGCCCTCTTTTTAAAATGAAGTCACCCCGCTCTCTTTAAAATGAAGTCCCCCCACTCTCTGCGCTCTTTTTATATGAAGTCTCCCCACTCCCAGCACTCTTTTTAAAATGAAGTCTCCCCACTCTCCATCCTCTTTTTAAAATGAAGTCACACCGCTCTCTTTAAAATGAAGTCTCTCCACTCTCCACCGTCTTTTTAAATTACGTCTCCCTGCTCTCCACGCTCTTTTCAAAATGAAGTCTCCGTGCTCTCTGCGCTCTTTTTGAAATGAACTCTCCCTGCTCTTTTTAAAATAAAGTCCCCTTATTATCCATGCTCTTTTTAAAATTAACTCTGAAGCTCTTTTTAAAAGGAAGTGTCCCCACTCTCCACACTCTGTTTAGAATGAAGTCTCACCACTCTACGCCCTCTTTTTAAAATGAAGTCACCCCGCTCTCTTTAAAATGAAGTCTCCTCACTCTCCGTGTTCTTTTTAAAATGCAGTCACGCCGCTCTCTTTAAAATGAAGTCTCCTCATTCTCCGCGCTCTCTTTAAAATGAAGTCTCCCCACTCTCTGCGCTCTTTTTACACGAATGCTCCTCACTCTCATCGCTCTTTTTAAAATGAAGTCTCCCCACTCTCCGCCCTCTCTTTAAAATGAAGTCTCCCCGCTCTCTGCGATCTTTTTAAATGAAGTCTCCACATTCTCTGTGCTCTTTTTAAAATGAAGTCTCGTCGCTCTCCGTGCTCTTTTAAAAATGAAGTCGCCCTACTGTCTGTACCCTTTTTAAAATGAAGTCTCCTCATTCTCCGTGCTTTTTTGAAATGAACTCTCAGCGCTCTTTTTAAAATGAAGTCTCCCCGCCCTTTTTAAAATAAAGTCTCCCTGCTCTCTGTCCTCTTTTTAAAATGAAGTCTCCCTGCTCAGGTGCTCTTTTTAAATATCCCCACACTTTTTAAAATTAAGTCTCCCTGCTCTCTCTCCTCTTTTTAAAATGAACTCTCTCTGCTCTTTTTGAAATGAAGTCTCCTCATTCTCCATGCTCTCTTAAAATGAACCCCCCGCCCTCTCTTTAAAATGAAGTCAGCCCATTCTCTGCGCTCTCTTTAAAATGAAGTCTCCCTGCTCGCTGTGCTCTTTTTGAAATGTACCCTCCCTGCTCTTGTTGAAGTAAAGACTCCTCACTCTCTGTGCTCTTTTTAAAATTAACTCTCTGCACTCTTTTTAAAATGAAGTCTCCCTGCTCTCTATCCTCTTTTTAAAATGAACTCTCTCTACTCTTTTTGAAATGAAGTCTCCTCACTCTCCATGCTCTTTTTAAAATGAACTCTCTGCGCTCTTTTAAAAATGCAGCCAACCTGCTCTCCGCCCTCTTTTTAAAAGGAAGTCTCCCTGCTCTCCGCGTTCTTAGAATGAAGTCACCCTGTTCTCCGTGCTCTTAAAATCAAGTTTCCCTGCTCTCCACACTCTTATTAAAATGAAGTCTACCTGCTCTTTTTGAAATGAAGTCTCCTCACTCTCCGTGCTCTTTTTAAAATGAACTCTCTGTGCTCTTTTTAAAATGAAGTCTCCCTACTTTCCGTGTTCTTAGAATGAAGTTACACCACTCTCCACGCTCTTTTAAAATGATGTCTCCCCACTCTCTGCGCTCTTTTTAAATGAAGTCTCCCCAGTCTCAGCGCTCTCTTTAAAATGAAGTCTCCCAACTCTCCGCCCTCTTTTAAAAATGACGTCTCCTCATTCTCCGTGCTCTCTTTAAAATGAAGTCTCCCAGCTTTCTGTACTCTTTTTGAAATGTACTCTCCCTGCTCTTTTTGCAATGAAGTCTCCTCACTCTCTGTGCTCTTTTTAAAATTAACTCTCTGCGCTCTTTTTAAAAGGAAGTCTCCACACCCTCAGCGCTCTCTTTAAAATGAAGCCTCCCCACTCTCCGCCCTCTTTTTAAAATGAAGTCTCCCCGCTCTCTTTAAAATGATGTCTCCCCGCTCTCTGCGCACTTTTTAAATGAAGTCTCCCCACTCCCAGCGCTCTTTTTAAAATGAAGTCTCCCCACTCTTTTTAAAATGAAGTCTCCCTGCTCTCTGTGCTCTTAGATCGAAGTCACCCCATTCTCCGCGCTCTTAAAATGAAGCCACCCCGCTCTACATGCTCTTTTTAAAATGAAGCCTCCCTGCTCCTGCGCTCTTAGAACGAAGTCACCCCATTCTCCGCGCTCTTAGAATGAAGCCACCCCGCTCTCGATGATATCTTTAAAATGAAGTCACCCCGCTCTCCGTGCTTTCTTTAAAATGAATATACCCCGCTGTCCGCCCTCTTTTTAAAATGAAGTCTCCCCACTCTCTGCGCTCTTTTTATATTAAGTCTCCCCACTCTCAGCGCTGTTTTTAAAATGAAGTCACCCCGCTCTCTTTAAAATGAAGTCTCCCCACTCTCCACCCTCTTTTTAAAATGAAGTCACCCCGCTCTCTTTAAAATGAAGCCTCCCCACTCTCCACCCTCTTTTTAAAATGAAGTCACCCCGCTCTCTTTAAAATGAAGTCTCCCCACTCTCTGCACTCTTTTATATGATGTCTCCCCACTCTCCGCCCTCTTTTGAAATGAAGTCTCCCTGCTCTCCACGCTCTTTTCAAAATGAAGTCTCCGTGCTCTCTGCGCTCTTTTTGAAATGAAGTCTCCTTACTCTCCATGCTCTTTTTAAAATGAACTCTTTTTAAAAGGAAGTCTCCCCACTCTCCGCGCTCTGTTTAGAATGAAGTCTCACCACTCTACACCCTCTCTTTAAAATGAAGTCTCCCCACTCTTTGCGCTCTTTTTAAATGAAGTCTCGCCACTCTTTGCGCTCTTTTTAAAATGAAGTCTCCCTGCTCTCCAGCCTCTTTTCAAAATGAAGTCTCCCTGCTCTCCAGCCTCTTTTTAAAATGAAGTATCTGTGCTCTCCGCGCTCTTAGAATGAAGTCACCCCGCTCTCTGCGCTCTTAAAATGAAGTTTCCCCGCTCTCCACACTCTTTTTGAAATGAAGTCTCCTCACTCTCCGCCCTCTTTTTAAAATGAAGTTACCCCGTTCTCTTTAACATGAAGTCTCCCCACTCTCTGCGTTCTTTTTAAAATGAAATCTCCTTGCTCTCAGCGCTTTTTAAAAAATGAAGTCTCCCCGCCCTTTTTAAAATAAAGTCTGCCTGCTCTCTGTCCTCTTTTTAAATGATGTCTCCCTACTCCCGTGTTCTTAGAATGGACTCACCCCGCTCTCCATGCTCTGTTTAAAATGAAGTCTCCCCACTCGCCGCCCTCTCTTTAAAATTACATCTCCCCGCTTTCTACGCTCTTTTTAAATGAAGTCTCTGCGCTCTTTTAAAAATGAAGTCTCTCTACTCTCTGTGCTCTTTTTGAAATGAAGTCTCATCGCTCTCCGCGCTCTCTTTAAAATGAAGTCTCCCAACTTTATGCGCTATTTTTATATGAACTCTTCCTACTGTCCGTGCCCTTTTTAAAAGGAAGTCACCTTATTCTCCGTGCTTTTTAAAAATGAACTCTCTGTGCTCTTTTTAAAATGAAGTCCCCCCACCCTTTTTAAAATAAAGTCTGCCTGCTCTCTGTCCTCTTTTTAAAATGAAGCCACCCTGCTCTCCACACTCTTTTTAAAATCAACTCTCCCTGTTCTTTTTGAAATGAAGTCTCGTCACTCTCCGCCCTCTTTTTAAAATGATGTCTCCCCACTCTCTGCGCTCTTTTTAAATGAAGTCTCCTCACTCTCTGTGATCTTTTATAAATGAAGTCTTCCTATTGTATGTGTCATTTTTAAAATGAAGTCCCCTCATTCTCCGCGCTCTTTTAAAAATGATGTCTCCCTATTCTCTGTGCTCTTTTTGAAATGAAGTCTCCCCACTCTCCATGCTCTCGTTAAAATGAAGTCTGCCCACTCTCTGCCCTCTTATTAAATGAAGTCTCCCTGCTCTCTGCACTCTTTTTGAAATGAACTCTCCCTGCTCTTTTTAAAATGAAGTCTCCCCACCCATTTTAAAATGAAGTCTCCCCACCCATTTTAAAATGAAGTCTCCTTGCTCTCTATCCTCTTTTTAAAATGAAGTTACCCCACTCTCTGCGCTCTTAAAATGAAGTTTCCCTGCTCTCCACACTCTTTTTATAATGAACTCTCCCTGCTCTTTTTGAAATGAAGTCTCCTCACTCTCCGTGCTCTTTTTGAAATGAAGTTACCCCGCTCTCTTTAACATGAAGTCTCCCCACTCTCTGCGCTTTTTTTAAAATGAAGTCTCCCCGCCCTTTTTAAAATGAAGTCTGCCTGCTCTCTGTCCTCTTTTTAAATGAAGTCTCCCTGCTCCCGTGCTCTTAGAACGAAGTCACCCTGTTCTCCGCGCTCTTAAAATGAAGCCTCCCTGCTTTCCACGCTCTTTTTAAAATGAATTCTCCCTGCTCTTTTTGAAATGAAGTCTCCACACTCTCCGTGTTCTTTTTAAAATGAACTTTCTGCGCTCTTTTTAAAATGATGTCTCCCCACTCTCCGCCCTCTTAGAATGAAGTCACCCCGCTCTCCACGCTCTGTTTAAAATGAAGTCTCCCCGCTTTCTACGCTCTTTTAAAAATGAAGTCTCTCTACTCTCTGTGCTCTTTTTGAAATGAAGTCTCATCGCTCTCCGCGCTCTCTTTAAAATGAAGTCTCCCAACTCTATGCGCTATTTTTATATGAACTCTTCCTACTGTCTGTGCCCTTTTTAAAATGAAGTCTCCTTATTCTCCGCACTTTTTAAAAATGAACTCTCAGCGCTCTTTTTAAAATGAAGTCCGCCTGCGCTCTGTCCTCTTTTAAAAATCAACTCTCCCTGTTCTTTTTAAAATGAAGTCTTCTCGCTCTCTGTGATCTTTTATAAATGAAGTCTCCCTATTGTATGTGTCATTTTTAAAATAAAGTCCCCTCATTCTCTGCGTTCTTTCTAAAATGAAATCTCTGCGCTCTTTTAAAAATGATGTCTCCCTACTCTCTGTGCACTTTTTGAAATGAAGTCTCCCCATCCTCTGCCCTCTTATTAAATGAAGTCTCCCTGCTCTCCATGCTCTTTTCAAAATGATGTCTCCCTGCTCTCTGCGCTCTTTTTGAAATGAACTCTCCCTGCTCTTATTGAAATGAAGTCTCCTCACTCTCCAAGCTCTTTTTAAAATGAACTCTCAGTGCTCTTTTTAAAATGAAGTCTCCCCACCATTCTTAAAATGAAGTCTCCCTGCTCTCTTTGCTGCTCTTAGAATGAAGTTTCCCTGCTCTCCACGCTCTTTTTGAAATGAACTCTCCCTGCCCTTAGAATGAAGTATCCCCCCTGTCCCCGCTCAGGAGAACGCTGAGGGGATAGACGCCAAACAGGGCAACCTCCAGGGAGGCAGGTACACCTGGGAGGCTTTGATCCAACACTCCTTCAGCTAGCCTACCAAGGAAGAACCACCACCACATGCCAGGGCTATAGGCTCCATATTCAATACCTGACAGGAACATTTGCTTGGTCAGCAACATGAACTATGTGTCATTTCAATAAATTTCAAAGATGAACAAGTCACTCATAACATCATGGGCTACCCTTTCACCTGCAGAACTTATGAAGCACCCAGAGACTCGTTGAACACAAACATGTTTAATGGCGTGGCGCCTGGCATACATAAAACTCGGATGCGGGGGAGACCAGCAATTGCTGCAAAACCTCTGGCTCGCTCAGACTGGCTGCTCTCACCCATGCGATAGTAAATGAAAGTCAATGTACGCCTGAACAGAGCGTCAGTCACCAGCTTGACACAACTGTGGACAGCTGATTGGGAGACCCCACAAAGATCACCCACCAACTCCTGGAAAGAACCAGAGGCATAGAAGTTGAGGGCCACTGTGACCTTCAGAGCCACTGGCATGGGGTGTCCACCCACACAGTCAGAGCTGATCTGAGGGCCAATCATCTGACAGATGGAGGTCACTGTCTCCCTTGAGAGGCGGAACCTCCTTCGACATTGCACCTCAGATATATTGAGGTAGATGCATCACCGCCTGTAAACCCTGGAAGCAGGATAGTGGCATCTTCTGCGGCCCCTTCCACCTTGGACTTCCTGTTGGTCCTGCGCCCCTTGTGCCTGCACCTGTCCTCCCACAGGTCGCTCCCCTGGAGGCTGAATAGGGACGCCTAGCCTCCTCCTCCTTCTGACCCTCTCTTCCTCCTCAGAGGAGGTACCTGCAGTGGAGACCACAATCCCCATTCCCAGTGTAAGGGAAGGCTGCCTGATACCTGGAAGGCCTCAAGTGCTATGACTGCTCCAGAGTCCTGAACTGAAGCCTCTTATTTCTGTCAAAGCAGTTCTGAAGTGAAATGAAGTTGTCCTGTTCACACAAGAAAGCAGCAGTAAGTTATAATCTAAAGTGCTAACAACTCGCATTAGTAAGCCCACTCACCCCTCTTATCCTGCTTGTGGATGAGGTTTTTTAAAATGTGGCTTGCCCGTTGCGCCCATGTGATGCCCTGAAAATCGCACAGGCTGCATAAAATCACAGACATTGGTGCCTCAAGGGCCTTAACTGGCCTGTTAATTAATGGCGGGCATGCCTCCATCCTCATAGTGCGCTCACATAGCGAAATATCGCAACGGTGCCCGACATCATTGCGCGTTACTTTACGTTCTGGCCTGTCGGGCGCGCGCCCGCACACCAAATGTAAACTTCTGCCCAAATATTCAAAGTACAAAGTCAGTTAAAATTCTGGAACTCCCTCCAATACAGTACTATGGGTGTACCTACACTACATGGAATGCAATGGTTTAAGAAGGCAAAACTATGGAATATACTGTGGGCAAGTGTGAGGTTATTTACTTGGTCGGAAGATTATAAAAACATAAGATGCTTCAAAAGGTGTGAAAATTGTAAATTTAAATGTTCGTAAGGACTTACGTGTACTCACGCAAGCACCACAAAACGTTTGCATGCATGTACTGCCAGAATCTGGTTAGGAACAAGTAACTGTTTGTTTAAAGTAGACAAAGTTTCAAATCCCAGCTGCCCACACAGAGAATGAAGCTACAAGATTCCACGGTTTTAAACAAACAAAACAAAAGCTACTATAAAAATCCAGAAAAGTAAAACATTCTACAATATCTATCTTATATTCTAACATTCAGAGTTAACATGAGTTAAATATGAATTAACAGGAAAACTGTGATCAAACACAGCACACTGCATTTTAAATCGAAGGTGTGACCAAGATCCACCCCAGGGATTTCTCAGTAACCCACCCAGATATCAGTGATCACTGGGAGTCACAAAATCTCCTTAAAACTCTGAATCCCTCAGAAGGGATTTTGACTCTTCATTTTCAAAGGATTGGCCTCTGACTTCCCTCAAAAGGCTCAGACTGCCTCGATGGCTGTTCAGTTCCCAATGGTTCAATCTCTTCTCCCAAGACTGAATTCTATGGAACTTGTAAAGCTGAACATCAGCCTCTAATTACTGGCATGATTCCAATTCTTTCGCAAACTGTCGCTTCACAAACAGGCCCTGCCCCTGGGTTTCTCGAAACTCTAGACCCCCAGTTGCACTGAACTATAAACTGCTTGGTGTTTGTCAACAGCACCCAGGGCTTCTCTATGAGCTGCAAATAACATGAGGCCCAAACTAATGCATTCCTTCTATTCATCATTGGTACTAACTACCTCCACATGCTCAGAGGCAAAACATATTTTGTGTTTTGGTGAGACCGTCAAAATTAGCCAGAGTTCCAGGTGTGACTGTTGTGATTTATATGAGTGGGAGATGTTGCAATATTATAGTGTTCCTGTTGATGCACTCAGTATCACCATGCCCCAATCCTGTTGGAATATCTACAGAGTTAATTGGAAATTTGACCATATTTACGGAAAGACATAGAACAATAGCATATAGAAGGAGCCTGCACTAGACTCTTCCAAAGGAGGATTTAATTATCCCTGCTGGTGCTAACTTCCCATAGCATGTGACCTCTCATGTTCAAATGGACATTCAATTTCCTTCTGCTTCCCACTTGCTCAGGTATCTCTGTCCAGGTGATATCAAATTTCTGCATTTTTTAAAAGTCTCCTCATATTTTTTGCTGATTTTTCTACCAATTATTTTATGCTTCTGACATCAGGCTACTGATCAATGGTCTATTTTGAAACAATCTTTTCTATTCTAATGAAAAAGCCCCCGGGTTCTCAAATCTCCCCATTGTTATGATCTCAGTTGAGGTTACCCCTGGACAAACCTGTTCCCAGAGTGGAGCCCAGCTTGATAGACCCTAACTTTTATTTGTTTGTTTAAATACGTGGTGAGCAGCTGCTGAACAGAGTCAGGAGTCAGTTGTTGAACTTTTAACAAAATAATAAAATATTTATTAAACAAGAAAAGAGGAACTATATTACAATACTCCTTCACCCACAATTATAACTTTACAGATATATACAGATTTGTAAGGATAACCCAAGTTACAAAAGCTATCTTATGCTTTAATGTTCACAGTAAGTACACAGTCCATGTAAACCAATAGGCACCCTGTGGTCAGACACACCATACTCTGAAACCAAGTGACAGATGCCATCTCAAACAGATACTGTGGATCTCTCCTCAACTCTCCTCAGATGCTTGTCACATCGTGAGGCAACTGGACTCAGTCTTTCACACAAGAGTTTCCAATTGCCACTCTCCAAGACCTCGCCTTGGAATCTGACGCTTTCTCTCAGATGCCTTCTGCAAGGGTTCACCTTCAGGGTTTTGAACTCTCCTTCCGATTTTCCTTTAACCTGGGACACCACATGCATTCAAGCTGTTTTCCGCACACTCTCACTGACTCAGCCGTCAACAGTACCATTGGTTCACATGCCCATAGCAAAGAATTACAGACCTTCGCTTGTCTCTTTGAACCTTCTTGCCTCTTGCAAGATGTTCTCACTTTAAATCTGGTTTCTGCAGCTTTTGTCTCTTTAAATCTGAAGCTTGGAGCCTTTCTCTCTGCCCTTCACTCTTTACTTCACTTAGGACCTTTTCCAGGCTCCTCTCCTTCGTTTCACTAGAAGGTCTGCTTGGGACTTTCTGCTGTACCACCCTCCTGGATTCTGGGGTCTTTTCTTTAGCGTGGGACTGTCTATCTGTCTCCTTTTGCTCCAGTCTCTCCCTGGCAGCTACTTTTAACCAATTTTACCTTGGAGCTGGCTCTCTGCCCCTTCTAGGTGGCTTCTCTTTCACAGCTGTCTTCAAAGTAACTCAACTCAACTCAAATCTGCTGTTTCTTTAGTTTTTCTGTGTGTGTTTGTGGGAGAGACCTGCCTCTCTGGACCCCCTGTTGCTAAGCAACAGCCCAATTCTTCTACTTCTGTTTGTTTACCTTAGCAACACTTAAAAAACCTCATTAGAAATTCAAACACCTTTTTAAAGTGAAACTAAAACTCAATTTGACCTTACTTAACACACAGGTAGAGAAATATAAATCAAACTTAAACATTAAAGCTAAAACTCATTCCTAGCACCCACAAATACCAATATTACTTAATTAAACCATCCCTATTTCCTAAGACCATGCAACTCAAATCCCTATTAAAAATCATGGATTGAGCTTTTATCTGATGGGATTCCATGGAAATTTGAAAGATTTCAACTCTGCATTGAATAAGGACTCAATAACTCGTGGACCATAAGTCTAATTAACTCTTGAGAGTTAGTCATTCACACTGGTTTTCTGGAAAAGTTTGTGTTAGTGGATGGGTCGCCAGGAATTGCTCCCCTAACGCCATATAATTGTTGGATGTTTCAAAGCTGAGGAAGTACAAGGCTCTGAAAAAAGATCACATTTTTTGTCTAAATAATTAGACATTTGTAGATAAAAAAAGATGTTCTCGCTTCACCCAATGTGGTTTGACATTGTCTGTTCGTCCCTGGCTTTAGGAGAAATTCACTTTACATCTGGCCATCGCTGGCTAAATATGAGTTATGTTTTTTTCAAGCTGTTGCATAAGGAATGAATTTGAAGCTGTTTGTTTGATCACTGTAAATAATGTCAGTCTCCTCCCGCTCTAATTATGCCGGTGGAAGCTTCCCCCTCCCACCTTACATAAGGACCTTCACTCATTGCATTAAGACAGAGAATCTGTTAAAGTTTAAGGTCTCCTGAACAAAGCTGCAACGATTGACAAGATGGGTCGGAAATACTCAGCAGAACAGACAGTATTTTATGCACTTATAGATATACAGGAAATCTATTATCCCATTCTCGCCGCTATTGGTGTCCCTGGTAAGGCTCAATATCTAGGTATTATTGATATGCCTATTTTAACTGTATTTATGACTCAAATTACCAAATCGAAGCTGCTGTTAATGTTTCTTCTAAACGCCCTCAGCCTAATGTACGTTATATTTAACTATACATACTATTTTCATTTTGCCAGTATCCACACTGACCCTCTTTCGGTGTGGGTGCAGGTACATTACTTCCCCGAAAATGTTATTTGCTGATTTCCTTTAATAGCTTGCAGGTTGCTGTCTGCACTGAGACCTTGTGGTAGACTTTCATCTTTACCACCTGGGTGTTAAACAACGGCTGAGGTTGTAGGTGAAATGGTAAAAAAACAGTGGACGAGAAGGTTCAGAGAACCAGCCGAGAAATCCTGCCATTGAATAGGAGAATCTGTTGGGTTCTCCCGCTGGTGAGGCGCCTGTTCCCTCCCGCACGTCTTGCTCAATAGACAAGCTGTGTTTAATCCTTGGATGGTGAATCAAATTACATCAAATATCTGTTCACGACTTAAGGATTTTGTTTCTGATAAATAAAGTTAATAATAGAGTTTCAATTCCAAATGATTTTTGTTCCAGTTGGATTTTAAATAGCATAATGTGCGGGATATATTCCTCAATGATGTTCTCGTTTTACATTCCACCCTTAAATTGAAGTTTCCGCTCGCAGGTGGAACTCACCAAATTCACATTGTTCCACTCCCATTCAGATAGGGGGGGAGAGAGGGTTGCTGGCACCTGGTGGGATTAGTAATCTAGAATTGACAAACTAGCCTCAGTAATGAAACGATTGTCGTAAAAACCCATCTTGTTCATTAATGCCCATTAGGGGTGGAAATCTGGTCTATATGTGACTCCAGACCCACAGCAATGTGGTTGACTCTTAACTCTCGGAAATGGCGTGGCAAGACATTCAGTTCAAGGGCAATTAAGGATGGGAAACAAATGCTGTCCTTGCCAGCGATGCCCAAATCCTGTGAAAGAATAAAGTAAATAAGTCCCTCGCACACAAGGTGACAGGACCATATTGTTAGCTACATCATCCGTGCTTTGGTTGTGACTATAAATCAAACAGCATTGCCAGGTAACTGGAAATTGGTCCATCATATGCATTATTAGATTAGTTTGGATAGTGAAAGGTAGATAGTGAGAGAAACGGCTGGACTGACTTGTGGATACTTTTAACCTGGCCATTGTGTAAAATGAGTGACATTAGATTGGCAGATCATTACAACCCTCTCTGAATTTATGTTTTGAATTATTGATTTGAATGGATGGTAATTATGAATGCATTGGAGAAACAATCAAATAAAGACCCTGTCTGCATACTCTCTGTTTCCTGCTAAAATGATAGAAAGTGGGAAGGTGAAAGGAATGTGGGCAGTCAGGGAAGAGAAGGAACAGGTGGAAATTCACAGGAAGTTTTTTCTCAGAATAAAAAGGAAGGTGCGGACAGTAGAAGCGACATTCGAAATGGAGGTGTTTTCATTGTAATAAAGCTGGACACGCTGAACCTGAGTGCTGGAAATTGCAGGGGAAATCTTTTGGAATTATAGGGGTGCAGAAACATTCAGGAAGTAAAAGTGCTGTGGGTTCTAAGGAAACCTAGTGGTTTTTGTATATTTAACGGAAGGAGAATCAGTGATTGGTAAAGAAGTGGGAATGTGTTCACAAATTACCCAAGAGAATTTGGAGGGGCATGTTGCAGAGATGTTTGAAAATTTTGTGTGTGAAGGGAAAGTCTTTCCATCTGTACAGAATGGAGCAGATAAATATGTTAAAATTTTAAGAGATGCAGGGGTTAGTCAATCCTTAAAGCTGTATTGTTATACATATAGAAATCCTTTGTATTAACAGAGGTTATTTCAGCCCAGTGTCCAGGTATTGAATTTGCAATTTCCCTTTGAGCTTTAAAGGTTCGACAATGCATCTGCAATTAGATGTTCTGGCCCAGCTGCATGTATAATCTGTAAATTAAATGGTTGCAGTAATATACTCCATCAGAGCAGTCTTGTGCTTGGATCTCGAAATTTGTCCAGAATCTTTAAAGGATTGTGGTCTGTATAAACAATTGTTTCTGACAAATTGTTTGCAACATAAATTCCAAAATGCTGTAATTCTAACAGCAAACACCAAGTTTCCTTTCCAATCATTGAATATCTCCTCTGTTGTACATTTAACTTCCGTGAGAAATACCCTGTTGGTTTTTCAATTCCAATGCCATCTTCATGCAACATTATAGTCCTAATACCTTTATCACTTGTGTCAATGGGCAACTTAAATTGCTTGGCACAATTGGGTACTGCCAAGACTTGTATCATAGATAATACAGTTTTCAAACTGTCAAATGCCTTCTGACACTCCAGTGTCCATTGAAACTTCTTGTTCCTTTTTAATAGTTCAGTCAATGGAGCAACCACACTGCTAAAATTTGGTACAAATTTCTGATAAAACCCACAGATGCCCAGAAATCTCAACAATTCTCACTTTGTTGTTGGCACTGGGATATCCTTGATAGCTTTGACTTTCACATCTCTCAGAGCCACCTCACCATGGCCCAGATATGTAACTTGTGCTTTTGAAAATTCACTTTAAACCAAGTTATTTTCTTATTGTAATTGAGTAAATAATTTTTTCCAGATGTTGTAAATGCTCCTCCCACATCTGACGGAAAACTATCAAGCCGTCAATATAAACAGTACAATTGCTCAGACCTGCAATTACTTTGTTTGTCAGTCTTTGAAATGTTACAGGTGCATGTTTAATACCAAACAGCATGATTTAAAATGATATAGTCCATCTGGTGTCACAAAAGCTCCTTTGCTCTCTCCGATAATGCTACTTGCTGATATCCTTTTAGCATATTAATCTTTGTGATACATTTTGATTGTCCCACTTTTGCAATACATTCATTCAACTGTGGTATAGGATATGAAACCTCTTTTGTTCCTAACTTCAGCTTGTGATTGTCGAAACACAGTCTTTGTGTTCCATCTGGTTTGGGGACCAGCACAATAGGAGAACTCCAGTTACTGAAACTAGGCTCAATGATATCATTTTGAAGCATGGAATTAATTTGTCTGCACTTGTGATATTTTTTGCTAGATTTAATCTATAAGAATGATGCCTCAGAAAAGTTGAAACTTCTACAGACATATCATGTACAGCTAAATTTGTCCTTCCCTGCTTATTTCCACAAAGATCTTTCTGTGACCGCAATAGCTTCTCCAAGCCACTTTGACACTTATCTGAAAGCCAATTCAAAATTACATTTAAATTTTAAAGTACCTCATTATTATCCAGCTTGATTAGAGGAAAATTAATTGCAGAATCCTGCATTTCTGCTTCTTCCTCATTATCTACCACCACAAACACCTGCTTTTGGTCCTCTTTCCTGTCAAATTACTTTTAAAGCATATTTTCATAACACACCCTCTGCTTCTTTCTTCTATCTGGAGTATTTATTAAATATTTAACTTCACTCATCTTCTTTTCAACCCAGTAAGGCGCATTAAACCTTGCCTTTAATGAGGCACCCAGTACTGGTAACAGAACTAACACCGTTTTCACCAGCAACAAAACTATGAGCTGTGGCTTTCCTGTCTGCTCTCATTTTCATCATTTGCTGCAATATTTTTCAATGTCCCCTAGCTAATTCAAATCCTCTGTCCAATCTCTCTCTTAAGTTTGATACATAATCCAGGAGAGTAGTTTCTGGATTTTGACCCACCAATTTCTCATGAATCATTTTCAGTCATTCCCTTACCTCATCACCATAATTTAATTCAAAAGGAATAAAACCAGTCGATGCATTAGGAGTGTCCTTAACAATAAACAACAAGAATGGAATTCCCCTAGCCAATCCTGTGGTTAATTCTGGCTATTTGCTTTAATCATAGTTCTTAGAGTTTAATGCCATCTTTCCAAAGCCCCTTGTGATTCAGGATGATAAGCTGTTGTATTCAATTGTTTTATTCCTAAACTGTTCATTACTTCCTTAAACAGCTGTGACATGAAATTTGAACCCTGATTTGACTGTATCTCTTTAGGTAAACTATATCTTGTAAAGAAGTTAGTTAACCATTCCACAATTTTCTTTGTTCTAATATTTCTCAAGGGTATTGTTTCAAGAATCTTGCAGACACATCCATTCTTGTCAGTAAGTACTGATTTCTGCTTATAGTCTAAAGCAGGGGTCCTAGAAAAATGGTTTTTCAAATGCTTGAATTGTGATTAGAGGAGCTGCTTATTCACTGCTTGTGGTTTTCCTATCACCTCTCATGTGTGACATGTTCTACAGTATTTGAATATATCCCTATGCAATCCAGGACAAAAAATAAGTTTTTGTATCTTCACCTGTGTCTTTCTAATTCCTAAATATTTCCCCATTGGAATTTCACGAGCTATCCTCAGAATCTCATTTCTATATCCAAATGGTAGTACAACCGAATGCATCTCCCTCCGGCTTTCATTTGCTGAAGCATGAAAAGGCCTCCATTTTCTCATTAAAACATTACCCTTAAAGTAATAACATTCTAGAATATATTTTGCCTCTGTTTCTGAGTAAGCTGTCTGACATAAATGTTTTATTTGCAAATCCTTTTTCTTAACTCCACTAACATTCTCGCATTAAACACTTCAGCTGCATTGTCTCCCAGTATTTATTCCCAAACAACTTTTTCAAATACAGTACCAGGCAATTGGATTTCCACACCTTCTCGCTGCCTTTTAACTTTCTGTTCTCCTTGTTTCAACCTATGAGCCTGTGATCTCGCTATCTCACAATCTGGAAACAATCCAGGATACTCTTTCTGCAGCACTTCTGTTGAAAACACTTCTACAAGTTCCTCAACTACCATAGGCATCACTCACATCTGTGATCCAGCTATATCATTACCCAGAATGAATTAAGCCCCTGCAATGGGCACTTTTTTCCACTACACCAACAATCACTTCACCTGTTTTCCACTTACTGTTTAAATTTACCTTCCACAATGGAATAGGTTTAGCATCTCCAGCAACCCTACTTATTATCATCTGTTCCTGCAATACTCCGCCGGAACAACACATATCACTATCCCACAACATTAAGAAATTGACTAGCCCCTGTGTCTCTTAAAATTGTAACATCTTTACATACTTCACCCTATACACATGGAAAGACTTTCCCTTCATACACAAAATCTTTAAACATCTCTGCAACCTGTCCCTGCGAATTCGCTTGGGTAACTTGTGAACACATTCCCAGTTCTTTACCTATCACTGATTCTCCCTCTTTTACCTGTACACAAACCACTGGTTTTTCCTGTGCTTGAACCTCAGAGCTGACAATACTTTTACTTCCAAGATTTTTCTGCACCCCTATAATTCCATCAGATTTTCCCTGCAATTTCCAGCACTCAGATTTTGTATGTCCAACTTTATTACAATGAAAGCACCTCAATTGTCCAATGTAATTTCTACTCTCAGCACCTTCCTTTTCATTCTGCAAAAAAAATTACTGTGAATTACCACCTACTCATTCTCTTCCCTGACTACCCATCTTCCTTTCACCTTCCCACTTTTTATTGTTTTCTGAATTAAAAGGGTGATGAGAAAAAGGTTTAGCTCTATGAACTAACTCATAATCATCATCTACGTCTGCTTTTTGTATTACTATTTAAAATCTATGTTCCCCCACACGAGTTATTACTACCGAAGGAATCGAATCTTTAAATTCTTCCAGTAGAATTATCTCTCTAAGAGCTGTAAATGTTGCCTGCATCTTTAATGCCCATATCCACTGGTCAAAATTACTTTGTTTTTCTCTTTCAAACTCAATATAAGTTTGCCCAGGCTGTTTTCTCATATTCCTGTTTGCCTCAGGAACCAATTCATATGCGATCAAAATAGCCTCTTTTTTTTTAAACACATCATAGTTCACCGACATTTCTTCTGACGGTGAAGCATAAACCTCATCTGCTCTACCCAGAAACCTGGATTGTAACAACAATGTCTAGTTTTCCTGTGGTCATTTAATCTGTTTAGCTATCTTCTCAAATGAAATAAAGACTGCTTCCACATCTCTTTCCTCAAACTTTGGAAGAGCTTGTGCAAATTTAAACATCTCCCCACTTGGTTTTAGGTTAAAGGCTTTTTCATCATCAGAACTTTCCCCAGCATCTGATGTATCCTTTTTAAGATCCAGCTTTTTAAGCCAACACTCTCTGTCTCTTTCTTTCATTCTTTCTCTCATTGTTAACTTTTCCCTCTGGAGATCAAATTTTTCATTTTCTTTTTGAAGTAATCCCTCTCCCTTTTCCAGCTGCCTCTAGTTCCCATTTTTTTCCCATTTCTAATTATTTTTCCTTTTCATTTGCCTCCAATTCAAGTTTTCTCAGTTCCTTTGCTTGCTCAAATTCAAGCCTCTGCTTTTCTAACTAAGTCTCACTACCCCCAGCTGTGACTTACTAATGTCAGGAATCCCTTCTAACTTTAAATGCTGTGCCATCATTATGTCTGCCTTCTTATCCTCTGCAGGTGATCCTAATTGTAATTTTTCCGCCAATTCCCTTAACTTAACTTTAGGTACCTTTTGTAAACCAGCCAAACTTATAACGTCAACTCCCAGACAAGTCTGAGAAACTACTATAGCCATATTGCAGTCTCAGCACTTCAAAACACCCTCACATGAACTCCTGAATCCAAAGTGCTTCTTGTACCCGTGCCCCAGCCCCAAACCAATCAAGGAATTTCAAATATATCCTGGACAACCCCCCAAATATGTTATGGCACAGCTGATGGTAAAGGCTGAGTTGTTCAAATCCCAGAGGGAAACTTGAGAGAACTTCCACAGCTATTTTTGCAATTTGTATATTTCAAGATGTGGGCTTTGAATTCAGTAGTAATATGACCACTGAGCCTTATAGGCTTTTACAAAACTAGATTAAACATTTATTAATAAGAGAAATGATTTTACCCACATACATATGTCTACAAATTATAACTATAATAACTTCTAAATCCCCTAATTAATCTGACTCTAAGTTACACCTCTGTTAATGCAACAGTAAGATACATAGATTTTAAAATACCTAGGCAAAGAAACATGATACCCTGCATAATCTAATTCAAAGTGAGTTTCCTTAACTTCAGTTCTTTGTAGACAGCAGCTTGAGGCTCAGATGTTGAAGGCTTTTCACACTTGTTAGATCTTAAAATGCCTGCCTTTACACACAGCATTCTCTCCTTTGTATATATTTTCCCCTTTGAATGCAAATTCCCATTGTTTCACTATGTCTTTGGACTTTATCTCCTTGATCATAAAACATTATCATAGTACCAATTTTATCAAAAATCTTTGGGAAAAATAAACACACTATTTCTGAACTTCACCTGGCTAGGTGACAATTTTCTCCCCTCCTTTGAAACCAATCTGGTCTGGTTTATTTAAAATTCAAATGCCCTTTTACACCTTATATTCTCAACTTCCCCCATGTTTACCTACTTAACATTTCAAGCCTAGCTCATTCTCTAATACATGAAAGCCTTCAGGCCATTTGCCCTTAATCCAATTGAATCACACACAAACACACAGACACATATTGACACAGATACCACTATTTTACAACAACTTCCGATACCATTATTATGTCTTCCTGACACCAGCGACTTTAATTCCAATCCTAGCATTTGAAGAACCTTTTACAAGGTCATGATTGATTGTGTAGGGCCCCTCCGCTAGATAAAAAGTGGAGTTCAGCACTTACTGACAATAATGGATGTGTCTACAAGGTTTCCTGAAGTGACACCTTTGAGAAACATTATAACAAAGAAAATTGTGGAAGAGTTGACTAAATTTTTTACAAGATATACCTAAAGAAATACAATCAGATCAGGGTTCAAATTTCATGTCACAGCTGTCAAAGGAATAAATGAGCAGTTTGGGAATAGAACAATTGAAGTTAACAGCTTATCATCCTGAGCCACAAGCTGCTTTGGAAAGATGGCATCAAACTCTAAAAACTATGATGAAGGTGTGTATTCAGGATTAGCCAAGGGATTAGGTTAGGGTAATTCAATTCTTGTTCATTGCTAATAGGGACGGTCCTAATGCATCAACTGGTTTCAGTCCTTTTGAACTAGTTTGATTGTCATGAGGTAAGGGGGCCACTGAAATTGATTCATGAGAAATTGATGGGTCATAACTCAGAAACTACTGTCCTGGATTATAACTTCAGGAAGAGATTGGACAGAGCATGTGAATTAGCTAGGGAATATTTAAAGATATCACAGCAAGTGATGAAAATGAAAGCAGACAGGTAAGCTACAGCTCGCAGTTTTATTGCTGGGGAGGAGGTTTTAGTTCTGTTACCAGTACTGGGTGACTCATTAAAGGCAAGGTTTAGTGGGCCTTACAGCGGTGAAAAGAAATCGAGTGAAGTAAATTATTTAATAAACACTACAGTTAGAAGAAAGCAGTAGAGAGTGTGTCATATAAAATAAGCTTTAAAAGTACTTTGAAAGGGATTAGGACCAAAAGGAACTCTTAGTGGTGGTAGATAATGAGAAAGAAGTAGAAATGCAGGATTCTGAAATTGATTTGCTTTTAATCAAACTGGATAATGAGGGGATACTTTAAAATGTAAAAGTAATACTGAGTTACCTTCCAGGCAAAGTAATTTGGGGAAACGATTATGGTCACCATTCTATTGGTGGAAATAAGCTGGGAAGGATGAATTTAGTTGTAAATGATGGGCAGACTTTTCCCAGAATTGCACTAAACGTGGTAGCGGATGGGAAAAATGGAGTCCTACCTGCCTGGGAGACATGGCCAGCCAAGGCGAAAAGACTGAAGCCCCCCCCACTTCATTGACGGATCCCGCAAGCGACTGCTGGATGCTGTGGAGGCTGCCAGGATGTGCTCTACCTCTGCTCTGGCTGCAGGTTGGGCAGCGAAGTCACCAACCCAGCCTGGGATGTGGTGGCAGCGGTGGTCAGCGCAAACGCCCAGCAGAGGAGGACAGCCACCCAGTGCCGCAAAAAAACGTGAATTACCCTGGTGGAACGGAGGAGGTCATTCATCCTCCGTTCCACCAGGGTAATTCACGTTTTTCATCGCTCCCAACTCACACACTCACAAACACATCACACACCCACAGGGCCCTCACTCACACTACAAAGTGAGGATCCAGCAGTGCAACATCCATCAGACAACCATGCTGTGAGTGATGTGTCCTCTTTCACAGGCCACTGCCATGCACTAATTATCTCCCCTTGTTCTCACAGGTACATCTGCCAAACAGCCGACAGAGTCCATGACCCAGGGCCTCCAATCAAGCCCTGAAGAAACCTCTGAAGAGGAATCTGGAGGCTCCCTCCCTGAATTCCCATCACAGCCTCACCCACACCCTCCACCAGCGCAGAGATACACACCTCGGTGGGACCGAGCTTTAGAGTAGCCTCGGGATCACAATCTGATGAGCACATCGCACTGTCTGATCTACAGCAGGTGGAGGCAGGGAGTTCCCAGGTCTCTGACACTCAGAGGGCTGCTGGAGGCCAGAACGTTGCTGAGTCTGAGTCAGATGATGAGCCTCTGGACTCGGTCATGTCACAGTTGCTGAAGCTGCAAAGGAAAGCTCGGGAACATCAGGAAGGGATGTCCACTACTAAGGTTGAAAAGTACGATGGAGAGTCCAACTCCAGTTTCAGGTGATAGCGTCGGCATTACAACACACCGAGGTCAACACTGGCAGAATGGCGGCCACCATGGAGACTTTGGTCCAGGATGTCATTGCTGCGCGGTCTTAACTCCATCATTGATGGCCTCCAAAAGTGTGTACACGAGAGGGGTGCTGGGCAGACCGATCTCACTCCAGCTGCCCATTCCACTCTCAGAGTCAGCCAGGGGCTCTCGGGCACCCATAGGGAGGAGGATCAGCAGGTGCACCCCCAGGGGCCATCCATCCAGGTGACTCTGGGAGTGACCGGTCCATCCGAATCCCCTCTTCCTGTGACCCCAGCAGCTCCAGCTCCACAGGCTGAGGAGGGTGTCACTGCCACACAGCTGGACCCCGAAAGCAGGTCAGGATCCTCCAAGTCTCGGCCCTACAGAGGGCGCCCACCAAGTCATCACCGACAGGGTGTCACAGTCACAGTCGCTGCCTCCACCTCTGCTGTGGATGTCCAGGGAGCACCAAGACTCAGCGACAGGGTTAGGAAAGTTAGGTAAAAGTAGTTGCACAGCCTGGGCACGGGTGTTGATCACTTGTACACACTGTTCACTATTGTCAATAAACTCCTAAGAATGTCACCCTACCTATGGCTCCTTGTTCTGATGGGCAATGTTCTTGTCACTCAGATATGAAACCTTTCTGCACAAGATAAAAGGCAGGTGTTTCAGTCCAGGGCCTCTTCCCTGTGTCTGTGCAGCCTTCAGACCACAGTGATGGTCCAGCCTCACACTCTCTGGACACATTACTGATGCCTGCTCCTCGACGGTGCTGGTCATTGCTGCCAGAATGTAATGGGCAGGCGCCACAGAGTTCTCTCATTCTCTCTGTGTGCTCTCAGCACCTTTAAGGTGGGGCTGGCCCCCATCAAACCAGCATCTGTGACCAGTGATGCTGAGCACCAGCTCCTGAAGGGCTGAGGTGCTGAAGGCAGACACAGCATCAGATGCATCTAAAGTTTCATGGCTGCGTCTCCGAGATAGCCCTGATCATGGAGCGCAAGCAAACTGCCCTCGCCCAGACAGGAGTCAGACATTCTCAGAGGCTATGTGAAGATCTATAGAGTGCCCTCACTGCATGTTGTCATCATCCTCCTGCAATTGAGTGGTGATTAGGGCCTCCACTGTATCTCCATGACAGCAGTATTCTCACAGAGGGTATTGGCACTGCCATAAGCCAGACTGGAGTCAAATGTTCGCAACTGCGAGGTGAGGAACTATGGGGACACCTCACTACATGTCGTCATCACCCTCCACAAATCTGGCAGCTGTGAGGGCCTCCTGAGTGCACCTGCCTCATCTAGTCAGTGTGAGAGACTCAGCTCCATCATTGCCACCACCGAGGACCCCCTCACCCTCATCCCCATCAGCCTCCTCCTCATCCGAGGAGACCTCCAGCTCCTCCATCTTCTCCTCAGCAAGCTCGTCTCCCCGTTGCAGCGCCAGGTTGTAAAGGGCGCAGCAGATGATGATGATGCGTGACACCCTCTGTGGACTGTATTGCAGGGCTCCACCAGACCGGTCCAGGCACCGGAACTGTATCTTCAGCATCCCGATGGTCTGATTCACCAAGTTGTGAGTTACAGCCTGAGCCTCATTATAGCGTCGCTCTGCTGCAGTCTGAGGCCGCCGCATGGGTGTCATCAGCCACGGCCTCTGCAGGTAGCCCTTGTCCCCAAGGAGCCAACCCTGCAGGCTCTGTGGACCCTGGGAGTCTGCAGGGACCTGCGAATGTCTCAGGATGTAGGCGTCGTGCACAGTCCCTGGAAACTGTGCACATACCTGCAGGATGCGTTTCTGGTGGTCGCACACCAGCTGCACGTTCAGGGAGTGGAAACCCTTGCGATTTCTGAAATCCATCAAGTGTATCGATGGTGACCTGAGCGCCACATGAGTGCAGTCAATTGCAACTGGCACCTGTGGGAATCCCGAGATCAGGGCCATTCCAATGGCCCTTGCATCCTGGCTGTCCCGCTCCTGGGTGAAATGTACAAAGTTGTGTGTAATGGAGAAGATGTCATCCCTGACCTCACGGATGCATTTGTGGGTGGTGGAATAGGGAATCCCACAGAGGTCACCTGAAAGGAGCCACTGGCATAGAAATTGAATGGCACGGTCACTTTCACAGCCACTGGCAGTAGATGCCCTTCATGTCCCCTTGGTGCCAAGTCCTGGAGGAAGTGGCAGATGTGAGTCACCAGGACCCTAGACCTGCGCAGTCATCGGTGACACTGGTTCACAGTCATCTGAAAGAATGGCAGGCAGCGTCTATAGACCCTGGGTGTCACTAGGCACCAACCAGCAACGGCTTCCTGTCGCTCCTGGGAAGCCAGTGTGCAAGCCCCAGTTGCCCCTTTTTCATGAGCCAGGAGCCTTCTATGGTCTCTGTTACCATCAGGCATACAGGAAGGTCACCAGGATCCATGGTCCTGGTGTGGTCCACCTGCAGCATGAAAGAGAGAGAGAGACGTGGTTATCATGGCTGTACTTAGCACCTTTCCCAGCCCGTGTGACTGCCCCTTAATGCTTCCTGGAGAGTGCTGGTCACCCCTCGGATGGCCAGAGATGAGTGCGCTACTTTGCTGCCCTGTCAGCCTGCGACATGGGTGACACTAGCCCAAACCAGGATGCTGAGATTTCAGGGGTCTGTGAGCACCTCCAGCAGTGACTGCTACTTAACCAGCGTTGGCGAGGAGATTGTACAACGTGTGCAGTCCAACTGGTCTGCAGTGCAATAAAGTGATGGCGGACTCAAAGTCTGTGCCCCGGGGTGGGGGGTGTAATGTATGGAGCACTTGGTGGCCCTTTGGTGCCACCACATTGCTTGCATGGGCAGGATGGCTAGGAGTCCGACCCCAATCATATCACTGTGGCTGCGCTTGATCTGCCTCAATTGCAGAGGCATGGTCAGTTTATACAGGTGTCCCTAATGTGTGGCCAGTTCCCATGCTTACCCTGACCCCCGCCCCGATTGTTTGTGTCCGTAATGCAGTACGAGGGGAGCATTTGACCACCCCAACCCCCTCCCCCAACCCCCCCCCCCACCCCACCCACCCTCCAGTTTAACGGTTGCCTCCAAGCCTGGCCAGCACTTGCCTCTGGACTCACCGCTGCCTCCCCACCCCCTGCAGTCGCTTCTGAGCCTGGCCAGCACTTGCCCCTGGACACCAACGCCCCCCCCAGCAGCCGCCTGCAGGGCCAGGCATCAGTTGTCCATGCCCCACGGCACCCTTGAGGCCTGTAAACAACAAATGAGCTGTGGAGAATGCTAATCACTCACCTCAGTTTCCCCCAAAGTGAAGGCCACCAAGTGCATGTTGCCTGTATGCAGTTGTGAAGCACATCGGCGTGCTTTCCCGCCGATGTGCATGGACAATCCGGTGGGATTCCAAGAGCCTGGCACGATGGCCTTTTAGTTATATGCTAATGTATTACAATTAGCCCCCCGCCAACCAATAGTGGGAAACACGGCCTGCCTTGGTGGGCTGAGCAGACGATCCTGACCTGATTTCACGCCTTCGTGAAGCAGGTTGGGCCATATTTTCCACACATTCCACCTATCACGCCCGCCGCCAGCGCGCACGGAAAATTCCACCCGATGTGTCTGTAGAAGTTTCATCTTCACTAAGGCAACATCCTTACAAATTAAACCTGGCAAGCTTATCACAAGTACAGAAGGAAATTGAATTCATGCTTCAAAATAATATAATTGAGTCTAGTTGCTGTAACTGAAGTTTGCCTATTATGCTGGTACTGAAACCGAATGGAACACAAAGACTTTGTGTGGACTATTGAAAGGTGAATGCGGTGACAAAGCTGGGTTCATATCCTATACCACAGTTGGAAGATTGTATTGAGAAAGTGGGACAGTCAAAATGTATCACAAAGATTGACCTCCTAAAAGGATATTGGCAATTATTGGAGAATGCAAAGGAGATATCGGCTTTTGTGGCTCTAGATGGACTATATCAGTTCAAAGTTATGCCATTTGGTATGAAAAATGTACCTGTAACATTTAAAGGACTGACAAACAAAGTAATTGCAGGTCTGAGCAATTGTGCTGTTTATATTGACGACTTGATAGTTTTCAGTCAGAAGTGGGAGAAGCATTTGCAACACCTGGAAGAATTATTTACTCAATTACAAGAAGCTAATTTAGTGGTGAACTTGGCTATAAGTGAATTTGCAAAAGCGCAAGTTACATATCTAGGCCAGATCATTGGACATGGTAAGGTGGCTCTGAGAGATGTGAAAGTCAAGGCTATCGTGGATTTCCCTGTGCTGACAACAAAACGAGAAGTTTTGAGATTTCTGGGCATGAGTGGAAATTTTATTGGAAATTTGTGCCAAATTTTAGCAGTGTGGTTGCTCCACTGACTGAACTATTAAAAAAGGACAAGAAGTTTTAATGGATACAAGAATGTCAGAAGGCATTTGACAGTTTGAAAACTGTATTAACTATAACACAAGTCTTGGCTGTACCCAATTATGCCACGCAATTTAAGTTGGCCGTTGACACAACTGGGGCTGTACTGTTACATGAAGGTGACACTGGAATTGAAAAAAACAATAGGATATTTTTCACGGAAATTGTATGTAAAACAGAGAAGATATTCAATGGTTGAAAAGGAGACTCTGGGTTTGGTGTTAGCATTTCAGCATTTTGAGATTTATGTTGCAAACAACTGGTCGGAAACAATTGTTTTTACAGACCACAATCCTGTAAAGTTTCTGGACAAATTTTGAGACAGAAGTGCAAGGCTATTCAGATGGAGTTTCTTACTGCAAACATTTAATCTACAGATTATTCTTGTAGCGGCACAAGGGAAGCTGATTGTAGATGCATTGTCGAGAGCTTGATACTTAAAGGAAAAAATGGACATTTAAAAAAACCTGGAATACAATGATTTCTGTTGATACCACGAATTTGAGTATATATTGTTATGTTAATGCATGCAATCCGGTAATGTAATAATGTCGTGGAAGATGGGTTCAGAAAAATGAAGCCATCTTTTAAATTATGATAGTTTATTTTTTAATAAGGAGGTGATTGGATGCAACCAAGATGAATTTTTAAAGTGTGGGCCGTTTTTAATGAAGCAAGTAGTTTTGTTTAGGAAGTAGCTAAAGTAGAAGACTTTGGAATTTTAGGGAATATTTGAATATCTATATTGCATAATAACTCTCAGAAAGCAATTGCTAGTTTCCACAAAGGGTTGCTAATTAAAATTACTGTTCTTGAAATTGAAGGAGGATAATTGACTCTTCAGGTATTCTTTATCTGGTAGAATGTAGAGTGTTGGGATGATGCATTTATTGTTGAATTAAGAGCAAGTGGCAGATTGTGCACCATCACTACATGTGCGTGTTTGCTTCGGGAGCACATATACTAAAATTGGAACGATACAGAGAAGATTAGCACGGCCCCAGCGCAAGGATGACATGCAACTTCGTGAAGCATTCCATATTTTAGACTTTCAAAACATTATCACTACATGTACTCTTGCCTAAACTACTCATTATCATTTCCAATGACTTAGTTAACACCACAGAGAGACATATATGCAAAATTACTGATCACACAAATCATCAATCATAATGCCCTATGTCGGATTGGGGTGATTCAGAGGCTGAAGTACAAAATGAAAGTGGAACAGGAAACTTACCTGCCTCACATCCTTGGGTTTTTGTTTTAATGGTGGTGGTATATGTGGAGAGTGATCAATCCACTTGTTATAACCATATTGGTAATTTAAATGTTGCGCTGAACCTGGCCGCCTTCATTGTTACAGTCATTCTGCTTCAACTTATTTAGTTTCCTTGTGCAGCCTATCGGGTTGATGAGGACTTCATCAAAAATTTTAATGCCTTTACAGCCCTGGTTGTGAGACAGCTGGCTGAGCAGCAAGAGTATTCCCTCCAGGGTCAACAAGCTACCATGTGAACTCTCAATCGCTCAATCCCATTTGCTGTCACTTGATCAGTACCATGCACCTCCTCTGACCACCTTTGTGCGATGACTCCCACAATCTTCTCCACCAGGTCACCATTGGCTGCAACGCCCACCACTGGTCACTCCAAACGCCAGAGGAAAGTGGTCCACACATGATTGGGACCTTATATACAAAAGCAGGACCTCCAAAACTCAATCTCTCTCACACCCCAACTACACTACCAACTCAGGAAGGCTGAAATGTAGTGACACAGATTTCTACCTGAAATGTCTCCAGACTGTGCACAAGAGCCTAGAAGGAAAAAAAATATTCAATGCATGATATTTGGAAAACCCATTCTAAGAACATAACAAAATAAGAATAGAAATAGACTATTTGGTCCATCGACCCCAATCAATAATACCATGGCTGACCTTATTGTGGCTTTAACTCCACATTCCTGCCTACCACACATTTCCCCCCTCCCCATAACCTTTGGCACCCTTGTAGATCAAAAGTCTGTCTAACTCCGCCTCGAATATCTTCAGTGACCCAGCCTCCAAAGTTCTTTGGGTAGTGAATTCCAAAAATCTGAGGGAAGAAATTCCTCCCCATCTGTATCTTAAATAGAAGATCCTTATTTTGAAACTTTGTCCCCCAGTTCTAGATTCCCCTATGAAGGGAAACATCCTCTCAGCATCTACCCTGTCAAGCCCCACCAGAATCTTATTCAATAAAATCACCTCTCATTCTTCTAAACTCCAATGAGCACAATCTGCTCTACCTTACCTCTTAGACAATCCTTCAACCCAGAAATCAGCCTAGTGAAATTTCTCAGAACTGCCAACAATGCAACTATATGCAGTATGCAGTACACAAATGCCCTGTGCAGTTTTTCAAGATTTATACTTTGAAACTCCACCACCTTGCAATAAAGCTCCAAATTTCCATTTGCCTTCCTAATTACTTGCTGTACCTCCATACTAACGATTTGTGATTGCTGTACAAGGACGACCAGACTCCTGTGTACTGCAGCATTCTGCAGCCTCTCTCCTTTTAAACAATATTCTGCTTATCTACTCTTCCCACAAAAGTGGGCAACCTCACATATTCCCACATTATACCCAATCTACCAATTTTTTGCCCACTCACTTAACCTTTGCGCACAGCTTGTGTCCTCCTCACAACTGCCTTTCCCACCTACCTTTGTGTCATGAGAAAATTTGGCTACAATACAATCTGTCCCTTTGTCCAAGTCATTAATGTAGATAGTAAATAATTGATGCCCCAATTTCTGATCACTGTGGCACCACACTAGTTAAAGCTTCCCAACCTGAAAATGGCCATTTATACCAGCTCTCTATTTCCTATTCATGAGCCAATCCTCTATCTGTGCTAATGTATCACCCTCAACACCATGAGATCTCATTTTGTCTAGTAACCTTTTATGTGGCACCTTATCAAGTGTCTTTCTGAAATCCAACTACACTACATCTACCAGTTCCCCTTATCTCCCCTGCTCTAGGGTTGATGCTAACTTTAACAAATTTGCAAAACACAAAATCCCTTTCATAAAACTATGTTGACTCAGCTAAATTGTATTATGACTTTCTAATTAAATAGGCAAAGCTGCAGTCATTATGTGTACTAAGGGATATATACGTGAGGTGCATTGATGGTGTTATGATATGGATCAGCAATGATCTCATTGAATTATGGAGCAGAATCGATGGAATGAATGCTGCAGTCTTGTTGCTATGCACTTGTATTCCTATATTCAGCTGAATAGCCCCAAAATATCCCAGGGTTATTGATCAGCATCAAGTCCCTTTAGAATCATCCCATTATATCCTAATGTCACTGCACAGCAGTGGACATGCAGAATTACACCCTTGAAATGTCACAAGCAGCAATGAAAGGGAGTAGGACCAAAGGGTTACCCACGTAATTTCCCAGCAGCATTGAGGAGATTGCAGCTTAATCACCCCCCTGGTTTATTGGGCAGGAGAAGGACCTGAGGCAAGAACCTACCTTATCCCAAGTTCACTGATTCCAATTGGAACTGACTTGGCCACGAATAGACCCTATGACCTTCGATTTATTTGGTTTTTCACAGGACTGACCAGAGTATTAATCTCCATTCATCAGAAGGAACTATATTTAATTACTGGACATTTATGAATGAACAAATGCATTTTTCTTTTCTAGTTTAGAAATGGACTTTAAAAGTCTATACTGATAGTTGGTGTTAAGCCAACCCTCTGTAATACAGTTCTGTTTTAATTAGATTCTGTCACAGGATGTAACATGCTTTCATAAAATTATATCTAATGATCCATCACACAGGTTTTGCTCCGCTCACCCTGACATATAATATTCTTCCTTTTTCCCTTTCTAATAGTTAACTTATTGACAATTGTGATCCTTTCTCGAGGAAAATTTGGACTCTCCAAATGTGTCACTCGCTACCTGTTGGCCATGGTAGTGGCAGATCTACTGACCCTTATCATCGATCTGATACTGAGGCAGATTCCTATTATTTATGATGACATGTTTAATTTCCTTCTCAATATTCCAGTATGTAATATCCATGCAGTGTTACTTTATGCAGTCACAGATTGTTCTGTCTGGTTCACTGTCGCTTTCACCTTTGATCGATTTGTAGCCATTTGTTGTCAGAAGCTGAAAAATAAATATTGCACTGAGAAATCGGCGTCTGTGGTTATTGGTACAATGACTGTGTTGTTCTTTGTGAAGAACATTTTCTGGTTCTTTATGGTGACAAGCAGATATATGCTTATGAGAACACCCTGGTTCTGCATTCCTACTCTCAGTGTCATGTATTCACCAGTGTGGACAGGAGTTGAACTGATGCATTATATTTTGACCCCGTGTGTACCATTTATTTTGATTCTGATGCTCAATGCTTTAACTGTCAGGCACATTTTAGTGACCATCAGAATTCGCAAGAAACTCCGGGATCGGGTAAATGGCGAGAGTCAGAGTGATCCAGAAACGAAGAGCAGAAGAAAATCAATTACATTGCTTTTTGTGATATCTGGGAATTTCATCCTCCTATGGGTTTTGTTCCTGGTGTATACGACGTATTCCAGAATTTATGTGCTGAGCATAGTTCATATTCCTGAGATGGCGCGCATTGTACAGGAGCTTGGTTTTATGCTTCAGCTCCTGAGTCGCTGCACAAACACTTTTATTTATGCCATAACCCAGAGTAAATTCAGGGAGGAGGTGAAGAATGGAGTGAAATATCCCTTCATTGGACTTTCTAAGATTGTAAAGTAGCAAGGAAACTGAAAGATTTTTTTTACAGATGGACCACATACTTATTCCAAACATTAATGCAACTTCTTCCCATTCAGCCTTTGTAATCATGTAATTTTGAAAGAAATCTAGGTGACTTGTTTGAGTTCAGATTTAGTGCAAGATGCAATTTGTGAACTTAGAACAGCTGCCTTAAGTGGAATTTTATTCTATTGTAATCCTTTATTTAGAATAAAATTAAATTGATATAACCGCATCCCCCACTACTTGCGACAGCTGCTCTGCCACCTGATCTTCATTACTTTCTGTGCCCATCCAAGTTGACTGGAAGGACTGTGATACTATTGTCCATTGTGATAAAATACATTTTCTTTCTGTGTCCATGTGTGTTGTATAAGCTAGTAGCTTGTGGAGATTGTAACACTGCAAGTATAGGATGTTCCAATGCTTGTTGCATTTGTTGCTGTTGTGAACACCAAAGAGTTGAGTTGGCAGGCTTCAGGGAGAGAGCGCTCAATAGAAGCCCCAGAGAGCTGAAATTGCACCAGTCATTAAAGGCTGGAGTGCAGACGCGGGAATCCGGGGGAACAGAGTCTCGGGAGATGAGATTGAAATCCTGGGAGGTTAGCTGTTGTTGAGGCTGTAGGAGTCAGAATGACTTTGAGGAAGTTCTGAGGTTAGATTTTGAAAGTGCAGGGGTGGAATCCCTTGTGAAGGAGGCCAGAGTTTTAATGAGATTTGGTGACTCGTATTGACCCTGACTTCTGGGTGAGTTGCTGAGAAATCCAAGGGATCAATCTTTACTGCATCTGCCATTTGATGTGCACTGTGGGATGTTTGACCACAGTCTATCTGTTAACTCATGTGTAACTCACGTTAATTCTAAATGTTAGAGTACAAAACTACATATATTGTAGATTGTTTTACATTTCTAACTTTGTATAGTAAAGCATATTTTGTCTGTTCAAAGTTTGTGGAATCTTGGTGGTTTATTCTCTTATCAAGTGCCTTATCTACTTTAAACAAAACGTTACTGGTCCCTAACAGGATCATACCAAAAACCTAGGGGCCTGGGCCAGGATCATAGCATCGAATAAACCCACGGTGCTCGTTGTTCATCTCGGGAAGGACATCTGCTCACAAAGTTTGAGTGGTCTCGATTGTGTGAACGCTCCTTTCCTGACATCAGCTTAAACGCGGCACCATCTGCAGAGAATCTGTGACATAAATGTACAGGGAATGAAGCAGGGACAGTGATTAATCCATGTTATTGAAAAGTCATCATAAATCACAAGGCAGAATGTATATAGCAAAATGAATACAAAGATAAATAAACAAACTGCAGACAAATCACTGGACAGGAAAATTAACTAATCAATTAATTACCATTAATTAATAAAAATTAATAAATGAAATCAATTGGGAAAACATTTAAATTTATTCTAAATGTCGGATCACAGTGTAAGGCTTTGCACACAGCAGTTTGGACTAAGAGGATTAAATAAGAAACTTAAATGAATAAGTATAAAATCAAGAAAAAAATGCTTTAATTTTGTTGATCATCAATGGCATTTAAATTATGTTCTGAGGGAGTGAGTCTCCACAAATCCAATGGATCATGGCCAGAGATGTTATTTAACAGTAATTATGGCACAGCACACTATTAAAAATAACTATTCCTCATTGAAACGGTGTAAGCTTTTCATTTGTATTTAGTTTCATAATAGTGAGTAATTTATGTTCATACATTAACAGTGATTTCTGTGTAGATGCCAGAGGTGAAGATTACAACAGCAGTCCCTGTGTGAGCGCAGGTTATCTCTATAGGAACTTCTGGATTTTGCTTTTAAATGTGCATGTGCAGACATCAAAAGTTGCTGTCAATTTTACCACTAAAATGTCGCTGAACGTAAACGGCTTCACTATTACTGGTGCAGCAAATCCCGGGCCAATGTCATGCATGTAGCTGGAAAAAGATCCCGACCAGTCGGCAATAGACGAGGTTCACTTTGCTGAGACGGTGTCTGGATAGGTTACTGACTCAGGCTGAAATAAAGTTTGTCACAATGTTCAACATCGCCATGAGTTGTCCATGAACAATTCATCACTTGGCTGATGAATACTGTTACACTTTAATATTGTACCTTAAATAAAACAACAATTTCACTGTTTGTGAACGAGACCTCGTGACGGGTTAAGAAAAGAAAAATACTGCCGATTGTGGGAGAATAAAATACATCTACAGGATAACAAAGGGTTAAGTGATGAAACCATAGTGGAATACTACAACAAAGTCTCCTTGCACCAGTAGCAGACAAACCTGCGCTGTCAGCTATTGTGAAGGAAGAAAAACAAGTATCATAAACAAACTACCAAGAGTCCTTGAAACAAAGTTAGGATGTCTGTTATCAGCACATGAGACAGGGCCTAGTCACGCTATCTGTTGTCTGTCCAGATGACTAGTCGCCAGATGGGCTACTCAAGGTTTTGTGTAACTACTCAAGGTTTTTGCGTAATTATAAACTAAGACAGAACAATTGTATGCATGCCAAAGATAAAATTTCAATGTTATTAATTACACACGCTTTTACTATAACTATGTGTGTACTCTGATGCTTCCTCAGAGTGCCGGCTAGCTCCGCTGTATGCTGCTGGGCTCTCTGTGATATCATGATTCAATAAAGGCTTCCGAGACAAACCTCCTGGGTCTGAATGTTCACTCCGTTTTCCGCAAGAAATTGGCGACGAGGATGGGATCCGACTGAAGTCCAGTAACCTCTTAAGTTGGAGAGGTGATTGAAATCCTGGGCCGTCGGATCTCTAAAAAAGAACCCTTGCGGAGAAAGGGAGGAATACCTCTCCCAAGTTGGAGAGAGTACGAACAGCCTCCTAGCTGAAAGGGGGTGTGCAGTTAAAAAGCGTCCCAGCTACCTCTTAAGTTGGAGAGGTGAAAGGGGGTTGAAAAGCATCTTATCTGAAAGGGGGAGTGCTTGAACAAGGGTAGCTACCGACCAGACTCAAAAGACCCAAGGAACTGGAGGACTGGTTCAGGAACTTTTAAACACCGGTGAGCGCATAGGGTAGGAAAAGCGCCGCGCTGTTAATTGTGTTTCTTTTCAGAAAAATGGGAGGTCGCAACAGCAGAGAGGGCTCTGCCACTCTCCCCGCTTCGCAAAGTACTAAGAACAAAGTGAAACCGGAGCTTAAATCAGGAACTTTGAAGATGGGCAAGAAAACGGAATGAAAAATGGATGGAGGTAAAAAAAAGTAGTAATAGTGTACCCAGGGGTTCGAGTGCCCTGGAGGTGAAAAGTCAGTAATTTCTGTGTTTTCTTTTGTGTACATTACGGTCCTGAAATTGTCCAATATGTTTCTGATTGGGTTAAATGGACTCAAAGTAAAGGAGAGAGCTTCCCACCAGCTGGAACTTTTAATCGGGACAAATTGAGCGCTTATAATATGTTTTAAGGGAGGTCGATAGTCCGCTACTGAATTTTCTGTAACTTAAAAAAAAAATGAATTGATCTAAGGTACAAGAGCTGTTTATGCTGAAGAGAGAGAGAGAGAGGGTACCCCTAGGGGGTTAATGAGCAATTTGCAAGCAGCAGCAGAGAAAATGTGAGCTTTCGTCAGTTTGAAGGCCCCTATAGGTGGAGCCTTCAAGATCCCTTATTCCCCCACAGCTACTCGAAGATTAGTTTAGAGTTAAGTTCAATATTATAGGAGTATCGATACATACCTTTATCTATGTGTTTGTTTGTGTGCAATGAAGCATTTGTATGTGAGCTTTAATGTGTTTTCGTCCCTGAATTGTCTTTTGTGTGTGTAGTTGAGCACTTTAGAGTCGAAAGCCCCATATTAGATTAAAGGAAAAGTTTAATGGAGATTAAACAGAAATTCCACATTCCTTACCACCCCCAGAGACCAGGGATGGTGGAAAGGATGAACTGAACTTTAAAAAAACAATCAATCAAGAGACAGGGAACAGCCCAATATTATAATGCACTGTGGGCTACACCAAGCAGGACCGACAGGTTCACCCCATTTGAAATGATAACAGGTAAGGGCCATGCAATTACCTGAAGGTATTATAGTAGGAGGTGTAGGGCCACAGAAAGGAAAAATACAGGACTATGTAAGGGAATTAAATAGGCAATTACATGAGTTGAGAGACGAAGTTAAAGACTGACAGATGATTAAGGATATGGAAACAGGCAAATCCAAAGAGCAACAATGGACCATACGAGGTAATTATGACAGGTGATACACGCGCACATGTAGATATGAGAACGGGAAGTAAACGGAGGCATTACACACAGTTAAAGATACATGACAATTGACCAAGCGGTAACCCAGAGAATGGGAGCCGATGTTAATGTCTCCACAGATCTACGATCCTGGTCGTGGGCGTATCAGTACTGGCAACAAGATCGGGGATCATCACTGCTCATCCCGCACCACAGGAGGAACTTTGGTACAGCACGGACAGTGCTGAATGCGACACGCAATGGGGAATAATAAATGTAACAGTAAGAGAACAAGTGCTTTCAAATTGTAGTAAGGGTTTGTTTCAGATCGGGCGTGGGATGTCCGCCCAAAAGAGCCACTACCCAGCCACCTCCCACCTCTAATTTCACAGTCCGAGTAGAGATAATAGAAGCCCCTCAAACCACACTGACTGACCCATCTTGTCCAACTATGCATCCAGGACCGACGAATGGTTTGGTACTAGTTAATCAGAAGTTTTGTATGATAATGTACACCATGTGCTGGTACCCGTAGTCATGAATGTGTCCGGTGTCGTCCTGCCCCAATGGTGCTCAACCCATACCCAAGTGCTCTATACGGCTCTGACGCGCCAGTTGATGACTGAAGCGGTTCAGTTCATTGGCGAGATACGATCAGGCTTGGGAGGGAACCGCGTTAAGTGCAGCCTGATAAATGATGCTGCTACGATACTCAATATAGGGACATCATTAGTTAATCCAAAGCCTGGATACCGTGCTCGAAAGTCATGCGGGGACTATCAATAAATTAACTGAAATAGGGAAAAATATTTCAGACGAAGCGAGCAGAAATGATGTATGCAACCCCTATGGATCTTGGGCACTGGAACAAGCCCGAGAAAATTTAAGACAGACTAAAGAAGGGGTAGTCCCTTTATGGGTAACTAATGAGCATCTATTGAATCTCTCACGATACAAGAATCATGACTTGACCGGTTGCCAGCTCAGGGGTTTAACACGTGTATATAGAATGAATGTTGAATGTATAGTGAACAGTAATATGCTAATAGGCATCGTATTAGTATTACCTGTCATACCGATGTCAATTACATAACCCAGGCATGATGCCCACAGTGACTGCTGGTACGGGACCCCAGCCATGGGGCCCATTTGTACACCTACAAATGGACTTTATACAAATGCCTAAATGTATGGAATATAATTATGTTTTAGTTCTGGTATGTTTGTTCTCGCGATGGGCGGAGGCGTATCTCACCCGACGAAATGATGCTGTTGTTGTTGTAAAATTGTTGTTCATTTTACTGTGAAAGAGATAAAGGAACTGTTGAAGGCCTTACAATGCAACCATCACCTTTCCTGCCCATACCACCCCCAGTCTACTGGAGCGGTGGAAAGACAAAATGGTATTCTGAAAAACAAACTAGCTAAATTATGTGAAGAAACCAGTTTGAAAGGGCCTGAAGCTCTACCTTTGGCGCTAATGACTATGCGCTCTCACCCTAACTATCTCAAGAGCTTGCATATACAGGTAGTAGAAGCTCAGAAAAAGCCCACCATTGAAGACTGCCATCAATACCAGCCCGGGGACCTAGTCCTAGTAAAGACCTTCAGAAGACAGAACTGTTTGGAACCTCGAGGGGAAGGGCCTTTCCAAGTCCTGCTCACCACCCATATGGCCGTAAAGGTTGAAAGACGCCCTTGTGGATCCACGCATCGCACGTCAAGCGGACGCTGACATCGGACGGAAGTACTTGTGCAAGAACTTTAACTGAGCCGTCAGAATGCTGACTCTGATTTGGATCCTGTCCTGCGTGGTCCTTGCATGGACGACCAATTCTGCGGTTCAACGAATGCAGGCCGTAGCCTCGCAAGTTAATCGGACTAAATGTTGGATTTGTACTCATTTTCCTCTATGCAAAACAGCAGCTGAATTGCATGAGAGGGTGGAAAGGACCCTACCTTGTGCTGCTAACATATCGAACGGCCCTGAAGATTAAAGGGAAGGAAGATTGGGTCCCCGCCACTCGTTGTAAAAAAAAACATTGTCCGGCAATCCTATAACCGTCGTTACCAATGAACTAATTTGCATTATGTATCGGATACTGTCTTTTGCTATATTCTGCTTCTTGCTATATTCTGTGAATTATACCCAAAGGATTCTCACCCCAACACTTTTTTGTCTTTATGCCCGCGCCTATGCTAGACAAGTAGGACAGGGCGCCTGTTGGATATGTGCCCAAACTCCCCAACATGGAGGTGAGTCAAGCACCTATCAGGCAAAACCAATGACTGAGGAAGAAGTGAAGGATCTCACAAATTTCCACACCCAGTCAGATGATGCAGAAGCCAATATGTTCAGGGGATGGTTCCGTCGCTCTCCACCTGCTAATGGGTGGAACTATACAGATCATGGGATAAGAATCAAGCCTCCTCAGGAGCCGATAAACACCACCTGTTGGTGTTCGAACCTTGCAACCAGTACCTATAACCTGGGACAGCATGTTATGGATAAAGTGCAAGAAATAAAGAAAGTTGGGGAAAGACTGAGTAATTTTTATAACAAGGTTTCCTGGTGGGCTACAGTAATGGGGTGGTTCTCCGGTTGGGGAAGTTAGCTGCTGTATGTTTTAATTGGGTTGGTCATAGCATGTGTTATAGGGTGTTGTGCATGTCTTGCTCTGTGAATTTGCTGTTCCCAGGTTATTAACAGTGTCTCTACTGGACTAGGAGGAGCTCAAGTTGTCCCTCAAATGATGCGCACTGGCCCCAGTGAAACCCACTGGTGGGGAGAGAAAGTTTACCCCGCCAGAGATCGGCCTTTTCCTTAAGTTTATGAACCCCCTTATGATAATGAAGATACTCTTCCGCATTGGTATTAATCTAGAAGATTAACAAGGAGGGATTGTGGGAGAATAAAATACATCTACAGGATAACAAAGGGTTAAGTGGTTAAACCATAGTGGAATACTACAACGAAGTCTCCTTGCACCAGTAGCAGACAAACCTGCGCTGTCAGCTATTGTGAAGGAAGAAAAACAAGTATCATAAACAAACTACCAAGAGTCCTTGAAACAAAGTTAGGATGTCTGTTATCAGCACATGAGATAGGGCCGAGTCACGCTATCTGTTGTCTGTCCAGATGACTCGTCGCCAGATGGGCTACTCAAGGTTTTGTGTAACTACTCAAGGTTTTTACGTAATCATAAACTAAGACAGAACAATTGTATGCATGCCAAAGTTAAAATTTCAATGTTATTAATTACGCACGCTTTTACTATGACTATGTGTGTACTCTGATGCTTCCTCAGAGTGCCGGCTAGCTCCGTTGTATGCTGCTGGGTTCTCTGTGATATCATGATTCAATAAAGGCTTCCGAGACAAACCTCCTGGGTCTGAGTGTTCACTCCGTTTTCCGCGACACCGATTCTGGAGATTTGTAATAAAAACAGAAAGTGCTGGAAACACTCAGCAAGTCTGGTGACATCTGTGGAGAGAAAAACAGAGTTAACGTTTTCAACATGACTTCTTCTGAGACGAGTCATATTGGACTTGAAACGTTAACTCCGATTCTCTCTCCACAGCTGCTTCCAGACCTGCTGAGCTTTTCCAGAATATTCTGTTATTAATACAACTGGTTAAAGTTGCAAGCAGAAGTCACCAAGCATCTTACAGATCATGATCCGATATAGTTTAATACACTAGTTATTCAGTTATAATTTACAGTCCCTTGAACTACAGATGTAAAAAACCCCCTGAAATTTGCAGCACTTACACTGTACATATTTATGTGCATTTTTCTTAGCCAGTTACAGACCATCAGTTATGTTAACACTTGTCGTGTGGTATACACAACAACTAATTGTCTCACTAATGGGGTACAAGTGGGGTTAATTGTAAATGATGCATAAATTACATGCTAAAAATATGAATGGAAGAAAATTAATCGAGACTGTCTTCAGTATGTCACCAATGTAATATAGCAGCCAAATAACAGAGAAATAGCTTCATGGATGAGATTACCTTCGATACTTCCAGCCTTCCTGCCTACATTATGTTGTTGCATTTCCAGTAACCAGGGACCATGGTAGCTGATGTGAGCCTGCATAGTTCCTACTGAGGTACATGGAACTTTACAGCATTGAACATTTGTATCCTCTCCCTTCACAGCCAACTCCTTACAACAGAGAAGGATCCAATAATTTCTTGGTCATATTATTAACTTATATTCGAGGATTAACTGTGCAGCCATTATTTGAAGCCATTCCCCCCCCAAAACAATTTAATACCTTTTACCAACATAGAGAACTGAAGACAGAACTCCAGTGTCACTGAGGCAGTTACAATATTACCTTACTTGGTTTATTTGTTACACCCTAGCTATGCATTCTAACATATTTGCTTTCATAACAGTCTAGGCACTATTTTGTTGATATATCTTTTGGAATGTCCAGACCCATTCATGCACAATCAATATTAAATTTCCAACTGTCATACCACATAAACTTATGATATAACTGAACTATAACTTCCAGATGAGGTGCCAGGATCCCAATGGGAACACAACAGCAAACAGTCCAGTTGGACTGGCTTCCGGAATCATCTGCGTAAAATCTAGACCACCCCATCACCTCATGACGTTAGGACCAACATGAGCAGGGAAAGCTGTTGCAGTTTACCATCTAATGGGTACCCTTAGCCAATGAAGCAACATTCTCCAGCATTGAACACCACGTGCAGAATACCGAGTGTATTAATAACATTGCATATACTGTGAAACAGAGACACCATTGGTGTTAACCAAGACAGGTTTTGTACCATTCTCATTGATCATAATGACAGGTCCCCGCAGGACATAGCAGCCAGCTGAGCTTCTGGCAAGAGGTCTGTTAAAAAACTTGAGGGAATAACTTGCATTGTCCCATCCTCACCATTAAACTTGCTGTAAATACATCTGTCCCTGACATTAGTGGGATAGCTAGGAAATAGAGATAGTTCAAGTAAGTTATATTGGTATTTGTGGGTGTTACGAATGAGTTTTTGCTTTAAAGTTTAAGTTTGATTTGTATTTATGTTACTGTGTGTTAATAAAGGCCAAATGGAACTTTAGTTTCACTTTAAAATGGTGCTTGCATTTCTAAAGAGGAGCTTTAAAACTCCTAAGGAGAAGTTAAACAAACACAACAGTAGACAACTGGCAACAGGGGCCAGAGAGGCAGGTCCCTCCCACAGAAATGCACACACAAGAAGAGAAACGGCAGATGTTTTGGAAGCTGTTTGAGTGCAGTTGGTTTTGAAAGTTGCTGCCAGGAGAGACTGGAGCAAAGGGGACAGATAGCCAATCCCAAGCTAAAGAAAAACCCCAAATATCCAGAGGAGAGGAAGAGGGAAAAGCCCAAGAAGACCGCCTAGTCAAAGAAAGGACAGGAACCTGGGAAAAGGTCCTGCTAATGAAGTTAAGAGTGAGGAGCAGAGAGAAAGGCTCCAAGCCACAGATTTAAAGAGACAAAAGCTGCAGAAAGTAGATGTAAAGCAAGGACAGCTTGCATGAGGCAAGAAAGCCCAAAGAGACGACTGAAGGTCTGTAACTCTTTGCCATGGGAATATGAAGCAGTGCTGCAGTGCTCATGGCTGAGTTGGCGAGAAAAAGTGTGTAGTAGAGAGCTTGAATGCATGTGGTGACCCAGGGAAGAGGAACATCAAAAGGAGATATCGAAACCCTGGAGGAGAACCCTTGCAGAAGGGTCTGAGAGAAAGCATCAGTTGGGGAGAAGATTCCAAGGGGAGGTTTTGGAGAGTGGAGATTGGAAACCCTTGTGGGAAGGATGGAGTGCAGTGAGACCGATTGGCTCACAGTGTGATAAGCATCTGGAGGGAGTTGAGGAGAGATCCATAGCATCTGTTTGAAGTGGTAGCTGTCAATTGGTTTCAGAATTGTGTGTCTGACCACAGGGTGCCATAGGTGTACATGGACTGTGTACTTGCTGTGAACTTTTGAGTTTTTGTAACTTGTGTTATCCTTGCAAATCTGTATACATCTGTAAAGGTATAGTTGTAGGTGAAGGATTATTGTAATAGAGTTCATTCCCTGTTGAATAAATGTTTTATTGTTTTGTTAAAAGTTCACCAACTGACTCCTGTGACTCTGTTCAGTATCTACTCACCATGTATCTAAACAAACAAACAAACAAAAGTTAGGATCTATCAAGCTGGGTTCCACTCTGGGGTCAGTCTTATCCATGGGCAGCCTCAGCTGGGATTGTAACAGGGAGGGATGACGACCCTATATTAATTGTAAACACCATGTCCAGCCCCACATCGTTTTATGTGGACTCCCCATCAAGCAAGTTACAATAGAATAAGAGCAGACCTAACAGCTCAAACTGTGTAAAATGTGCTGCTGGGCATTAGTAGTAGAATTCTATTGCAACACAGTTTTTTAACTCATTACCAAACATATCCTTCATTGTTCCATCGCCATCAAGCCAGATGTTGTACAATCAGCTGGAAATAATTGCATGCAGGAACCAGAACAACTGCCAGTGAAAGTTAAGTGCCAACCTGGTACAGCTACAATGTGCAAGCAGCATGTTGCACGTAAACATAAGCGATTCCGCAAATAACAAACCAAATGAAACCTCCTGTTCTGACCCCTGTGGAGATCAACAAACTAAAAGGGCCGAATTTACCGAACTAACCAAACAAAAAAATCAATGGACAAAATTTCAAATTTATAACTTTTATTTTAACAATCAAACCAAAAAGATCAACATAAATTAGACAAAAACAGGCAAATCATTGTCGACAGATATTTAACAAATTGCACATCAACTAGCAGATACAAGGAAGATCAGTCTCACGGATTTATCATTCAGCCCATTCAACATAGACGGCATCACGGTCATCCACAATGTCCTTTGTAACTCTGCCTTCCTCTTGTAGAGTTCCAGCTCCTTTCTTCATGCAGGATTTATCCACTGATTCTCTTCTGACAGCTGTTCACAACCAATCTGCATCCCACAGGCGCAGGCTTGATCAAAATGCCTGCTCCAGTCAATATTGGTCCCTCGAAAATAACTGAAACAATGGTAGTAACTTCACTTTTCTGAGCTGCACTCATGGATCCAAACATCAGGCTTCCTTCTTTAACACTGCCCAGCACCCCCTACCCCCCACGCACGCATCCACATTGCTCTCCACAGCCTAACTTACCTGCAATGCTGGCTGATCTGATATCTTATTGCTCTGCGATTCTCTGTTTTCAATAGTTTCAGATTCCTAGAAACCTGAGGACACAGCCTCATTTCCCGGGATGCTTTTTAGAAATCAGAGAAGGCCAATCAAATGTGATTGAATGGGAAATAATAGAATCTGAAAACAAACCAGCTAGGAAGAGAAAAACAGATTGTCGGAGCTTTTATACGTATATAAGAAGGAAGGGATTAGCTCAAGTAAACGAAGGTCCCTTAGAAATTATTATGGGGAATGAGGAAAAGACAGAGGTATTGAACAAATTTTTTGTGTCTGGCTTCGCAGCAGAAGAGGCAAGTTACACGCCGAAAATAGAGGGTAACCTAGGTGCTAATAAGATTGGGGAAATTAAGCTAATTTATATCAGCAGCAGAAAAGCAATGGAGAAAAGCAAGGGACTAAAATCAGATAAGTCCCCAGGACCCGATAGCTTACACCTTGGGGTCTAAAAGAGATAGCTGAAAAGATTCCCTGGATTCTGGAATGGTCCCAGCAGATTGAAAGTTAGCATATGTAACACCACTATTCAAAAAATGAGGGAGAGAGAAAACAAAGAACTACTGGCCAGTGAGCCTGCTATCAGTCACAGGGAAAGTGCTGGAATCGATTATTAAGGAATTCTTAACAATGCCTTAGAAAATGAAAATAGGTTGAAAATAAGTCAACATAGTTTTAGGAAAGGGAAATCCTATTTGACAAACTTATTAGAGCTCTTTGAGTTTGTAACTAGGAGAGGAGATAAAGTGGAACCAGTAGATGTGGTATACATGGATCTCTGAAAGCCATTCGATAAGGTACTGCAAAAAAAGGTTAATCGACAAGGCTCTTGGAGTTCGGGTGATATATTAGCATGGATAGCGGATTGGTTAATGGGCATAAAGCAGAGTAGGGTTAAATGAGTCATTTTCAAGTTGTCAAGCTGTGGCTAGAGGAAATGCAACGATCAGTGCTGGTGCCTCAGCTATTTTCAATCTATATTAATGACATAGACAGAGTGACAGGGGGAATTCTATCTAAGTTCACTGACGATACAAAGCTACGTGGGATTTGAAGCAGTGACGAGGGCACAAAGAGGCTGTGAAGAGATATAGTTATGTTAAATTAGTGATCAACAAGATGGCAGATAGAGTTCAGTGTGGGGAAGTGTGAGGTTATTCATTTTGTTAATAAGAATAGGAAACCACATTTTTAAAAGTTATGAACCTTGTAAATGTTGTAAATTAAACATGTATTTTAACACAATAGTTTAGCATTCAGGTACAGTAGCATTGAGGCCTGATTTTTCAGTCGGTGTGTCTGGGGTGGGCCTGACATGCTGGCGCCTAAAATGATGCACGATGACAATATGCCTTGGTGGGATCCAACCCGGGTCCTCAGAGCATTACTCTTGATCTCTGGAAGACCAGTCCACTGGCAATACCACTATGCCACCGCCTGGGGTTGAGAGTCCTTAGAATTCAGATTGGCACCACATCCACAAACATTCACTCCACCACCGATGCACAGTGGCCGCAGTGTGTACCATCGACAAGATGCACTGCAGGAACTCACCAAGGTTCCTTTGATAGCACCATCCAAACCCATGACCACTACTATCTAAAAGGACAAGTGCAGCAGGTAGATGGGAACATCACCACCTGGATGTTCCCCTCCAAGTCACTCACCATCATGAGCTGGAAATATATCGCCGTTCTTTCACTGTCGTTGGGTCGAAATCATGGTACTCCCTTCCTAACAGCACTGTGGGTGTATCTACACCACATGGACTGCAGCGGTTCAAGGACGCAGCTCACCACCACCTTCTCAAGGGCAACTAGGGATGGGCAATAAATGCTGGCCCAGCCAGCGAAACCCACATCCTGTGAATGAATAAGAAAAATGTCCTAAATGATCAGCTTCCTATCCTATGCCACAGTATTGATCCTGTCAAGCCCCTTAACAACCTTAAATGTTTCAATGGGATCATCTTCCTGGTTGATGAATAGATAGAAGGTAAGATGAAGCAGCAAAAGGGTGTATGACAAATGTTAATGTGTTGAAACAAGTGAGAACCAGGCTGTGCATAGATAGTTCAGAGGGGAAGTGAAAAAGCAAATAAGAAAGATCAAAAGCAAGTATGAGATAAGACTAGCAGTTAATATAAAAGGGAATGTAAAATTCTTCTTTGGGGATATAAATGGTAAACAATTAGTAAGAGGAGGGCTGAGGCCAATTCGGGCCCAAAAGGAGATCTGATCATGCAGGAAAAGTGCCTGACTGAACCACTAAATGTGTTCTGCACTTCTGTCATTACCATGGAATAAGATTCTACTAAACGCAGAGCAGAAGATAAGGCAATGTGAGAATGGATGTTATTTTTCTTAATATTTTTGGGGAATACTGTGTTATTTTGTAAAGAATTCTGGGTGTCTGTTTGTGTGTGTGATTTAATTAAGAATGGCAAGAGATTGACAGGAGTCAAGTTGTCTGGAGAGGATGTTTTCTCTTGTGGGAGAATGTAGAACTGTTTAAAAATAAGGGGTCATCCATTTATGATAGAGATGAGGAGAAATATTTTCACTCAGAGGGTTATGAGTCTTTGGAACTCTCTTACTGAAAAGGTGGTGGAAGCAGACTGAATATTTTTAAGGCAGAGGTGGATACGTTCTTGGTAAGCAAGGGAATGATCAGTTATCATCTGTAGGTGGGATGCAGATTAGAGGTTACTATCAGATCAGCCATGATCTTATTAAATGGCGGAGCAGGCTTGAGGGGTTGAATGGCCTACTTCTGCTCCTCTTCCATATGTTCATATAGTAGTGGTGATATTATATTTCATTGACCTGAAAGCAAAGACAAGATAGAGACATAAAAGATTTTAAATTTGAAAGGGTTTGAGATTCAAAGATGCGTGAGAACAATGGAACTGGAGATGAAAGGTGATAAAGGAATTTTAGAGTAACTGAGGAGAGCTTGGCTAGAGATAGTTGGAACTGAGCTGGGAACTGTCAGCTCTGGGCTGGGAGGATGTGCAGTTTGAATCAACCATCCAGTCAAGCCAGAAATGTCTTGGACTGCAACAAGCAGTTTTATTCTGAAGTGGATTTAACATGCATTGGCATGTTAAAGTAATATACTTGCATGGTAGCCCCTCAGTTCTGATGTGAACAATCTGTTACTCCAAGCTGTTGTTGCCATCAGGACGTTGCTGCTGTGTGGACACGTTAATCAAAATCCATCTGGTTTAAATATCGCATTGATGGGGGTAAAGGTCATATGGTATGCCTTTATTAAAGCTACAGCAATTTTCTTTGTGTAATATTACTGGATTTCTTTTATAGCCAACATCAATAAGGGAATGTTGCTTGGAGTTGCTTCCTTGTGGGTCTGACCAAGTACAGAGTCTTTTTGCGGAATATTTTGTGAGGCTAACATTAATAATGTAACTGTAATCTTGTGTACTTCAGTTTTCTTTAAATCTTGTTAATAAAACTTTTACTTCTAATTTTAAAATCCCAGAAGTGTTCCTGGACCTCTCACTGCTGAGATCGGTACACCTTCCTCTCATTTTCAGAATAAAAATACAAGGATATGGCCCGTAAGCCAAGTTTCCCTCTGGGATTTGGTTTGAGCAGCAACTAACATCGGCTGCGGTCATAACAATAGTTGAAATCCTGGATGGCCTTTAAAAGAAATGGTATAGAGCAGGTATTAGAGAAGCTGACCAAAATTCGATTAGTCAGTAGAATCAGACAAGGTGCTGAGGGAAATAAAGTTGGAAATCGTGAAGGTTTTGTCCAAATCCTTTTAGATATGGTGGTGGTGCTAGACTGTGCACATAGGACGTAAGGAGAAATTCAGTAACTGTAACCCAGTCAGGTCAGTTAGTTAGTTGTGGGAAACCTTTAGATTTAATGGTGCAGGATAAAATTATCAGTGTGGAGTGATTAAGGAAAACCAACAAGATTTGTGTGAAAATCATGTTTAACTAACTTGATTGATGTTTTGATGAGGTAACAGAGATGGTTGGATGAGGTCATGCTGTTGGCATGATGTAGCTGTACATCCAAAATTCATATGAGGAGTGCCACATAATAGTCTGGCAGCAAAGTTAAAGTCGATAACTTACAATGGATGGTGGCAGCATGAATATTAAGTTGGATGAGTGACTGGAAACAGAAGGTAGTGGAGAACATTTGTTTTTCAGACTGGAGGAAACTATACAGTGGTGTTGCCTACTGGCCGGTACTTGGGTCACTATGTTTTATATTTTTTTCATGAATTAGGCATGGTGAGAAGACTAGCTGGGGTGCCGTTCATTCACCTTTCCCTCTGACCTGCAGCTCATTCCTTCTGTAGAGTCTCCAGTTAGAAAACACCAACATTTGGATGAATAAATGAAAGCCACATCTATCTATTCAACGGACACTCTGTTCCCATTAGTCACAAATGATTTTGCCCCAAAATCTAACCTGTACCATACGTGCATTTGGAGTGATTGACGGAGAAATGCAGAGGAAACGTTGTTCTGTACCTTCCCTGTACAATTCTTGCCATCAGGGCACTTGCCACATTAATCTAGAGGGAGGTTTACATTGCATCCAAGCTGAGCTGTAATTGCATCTAATCGAACTGTAGTTGTCTAGAGATTGTGTGAAAAATGTCACTAATTGTACTTTGCATCTAGAGAGTTTTGCACATACCTTTAGCATTATGATGGAGCTTTACTGAGTGTCTTACCTATGTTGTACCTGCCCAAAGAGAGCTTTACACTTTATCAACATTACATCGCAATCTCAGGATATTGCTCTTTTGCAACTCAACAGCTCCTTTCAATAAACTATTTAACGTACCATTTTAACAGTTGATGAATATTCGTTATTTTAATTGGCAGATTGATGAGCAGAAATTATCATGAGGCGTGATGAAATGGCAGGACAGATGAAGAAATATTTTGGCCAGGATTTTACATTGGTTGGGTGGGCTCAGCAGGAGCCTGACCACCACCCGCGATTGGCTCCGCGCCACCATTTTACACAGGCGGGCTAATTAAGGCCCGCCCAGCTTAATGTGCGACAGCGGCATCAGCTAGAAGGGGCGGGCGGGGGAAGAAGCTCAATGTTGGCCGGGCCCAATGGCGACCCAGTGGCCGATTCAAAAGCAGCCGCGGCAGCCATGGGAAGGCTGCCATTGACTCGGAGGACCCTCGGCATGGAGCACCTCAGCGATGAACATGGTAGACGGGAGGGCAGTCGGTGCCATGTTTTGCTGACGAGTGTCTCGCTACCCTCCTGGAGGAGGTGGCAGGACACAGAGATATACTTGTCCCCAGGGACGGAAGGAGGAAACCCCCCCACCTCACCTGCTTCAAATGCCTGGACCGTTCAGGGGCCGCACTGCAACAACCCCCAGATCGTGTGTCACTGACAGTGGTTGCATGCTGCACTCTCCACAATCTGGTGCTGGAAAGGGGGGGAATGCAGTGGAGGAAGAAGATGTTGATGCAGCTGCTTTGGCAGCAGACGGTGAGTCCAGTGGTCGGTCCGACAACGAGCACGCTCAGGAGAACGCTGAGGGGATAGACGCTAAACAGGGCAACCACCAGGGAGGCAGGTACACCCGGGAGGCTTTGATCCAACGCTCCTTCAGCTAGCCTACTAAAGAAGAACCACCACCACATGCCAGGGCTATAGGCTCCATATTCAATACCTGACAGGAACATTTGCTTGGTCAGCAACATGAACTATGTGTCATTTCAATAAAGTTCAATGACGAACAAGTCACTCATAACATCATGGTTCACCCTTTCACCTGCAGAACTTATGAAGCACCCAGAGGCTCGTTGAACACAAACATGTTTAATGGCGTGGCGCCTGGCATACATAAAACTCGGATGCGGGCAAGACCAGCAATCGCTGCAAAACCTCTGGCTCGCTCAGACTGGCTGGCTTCATCCATGCAATAGTGAATGAAAGTCAATGTACGCCTGAACAGAGCGTCTGTCACCAGCTTGACACAACTGTGGGCAACTGATTGGGAGACCCCACACAGATCACCCACCAACTTCTGGAAAGAACCAGAGGCATAGAAGTTGAGGGCCACTGTGACCTTCAGAGCCACTGGCATGGGGTGTCCACCCACACAGTCAGAGCTGATCTGAGGGCCAATCATCTGACAGATGGAGGTCACTGTCTCCCTTGAGAGTCGGAGCCTCCTTCGATATTGCACCTCAGATATATTGAGGTAGATGCATCACCGCCTGTAAACCCTGGCAGCAGGATAGTGGCATCTTCTGCGGCCCCTTCCATCTTGGACTTCCTGTTGGTCCTGCACCCCTTGTGCCTGCACCTGTCCTCCCACAGGTCGCTCCCTGGGAGGCTGAATAGGGACGCCTAGCCTCCTCCTCCTTCTGACCCTCTCTTCCTCCTCAGAGGAGGTACCTGCAGTGGAGACCACAATCCCCATTCCCAGTGTAAGGGAAGGCTGCCTGATACCTGGAAGGCCTCAAGTGCTATGACTGCTCCAGAGTCCTGAACTGAAGCCTCTTATTTCTGTCAAAGCAGTTCTGAAGTGAAATGAAGTTGTCCTGTTCACACAAGAAAGCAGCAGTAAGTTATAATCTAAAGTGCTAACAACTCGCATTAGTGAGCCCACTCACCCCTCTTATCCTGCTTGTGGATGAGGTTTTTTAAAATGTGGCTTGCCCGTTGCGCCCATGTGATGCCCTGAAAATCGCACAGGCTGCATAAAATCACAGACATTGGTGCCTCAAGGGCCTTAACTGGCCTGTTAATTAATGGCGGGCATGCCTCCATCCTCATAGCGTGCTCACATAGCGAAATATCGCAACGGTGCCCGACATCATTGCGCGTTACTTTACGTTCTGGCCTGTCGGGCGCGCGCCCGCACACCAAATGTAAACTTCTGCCCAAATATTCAAAGTACAAAGTCAGTTAAAATTCTGGAACTCCCTCCAATACAGTACTATGGGTGTACCTACACTACATGGAATGCAACGGTTTAAGAAGGCAAAACTATGGAATATACTGTGGGCAAGCGTGAGGTTATTTACTTGGTCGGAAGATTATAAAAACATAAGATGCTTTAAAAGGTGTGAAAATTGTAAATTTAAATGTTCGTAAGGACTTACGTGTACTCACGCAAGCACCACAAAACGTTTGCATGCATGTACTGCCAGAATCTGGTTAGGAACAAGTAACTGTTTGTTTAAAGTAGACAAAGTGTCAAATCCCAGTTGCCCACACAGAGAATGAAGCTACAAGATTCCACGGTTTTAAACAAACAAAACAAAAGCTACTATAAAAATCCAGAAAAGTAAAACATTCTACAATATCTATCTTATATTCTAACATTCAGAATTAACATGAGTTAAATATGAATTAACAGGAAAACTGTGATCAAACACAGCACACTGCATTTTAAATCGAAGGTGTGAACAAGACCCACCCCAGGGATTTCTCAGTAACCCACCCAGGTGTCAGTGATCACTGGGAGTCACAAAATCTCCTTAAAACTCTGAATCCCTCAGAAGGGATTTTGACTCTTCATTTTCAAAGGATTGGCCTCTGACTTCCCTCAAAAGGCTCAGACTGCCTCGATGGCTGTTCAGTTCCCAATGGTTCAATCTCTTCTCCCAAGACTGAATTCTATGGAACTTGTAAAGCTGAACATCAGCCTCTAATTACTGGCATGATTCCAATTCTTTCGCAAACTGTCGCTTCACAAACAGGCCCTGCCCCTGGGTTTCTCGAAACTCTAGACCCCCAGTTGCACTGAACTATAAACTGCTTGGTGTTTGTCAACAGCACCCAGGGCTTCTCTATGAGCTGCAAATAACGTGAGGCCCAAACTAATGCTTTCCTTCTATTCATCATTGGTACTAACTACCTCCACATGCTCAGAGGCAAAACATATTTTGTGTTTTGGTGAGACCGTCAAAATTAGCCAGAGTTCCAGATGTGACTGTTGTGATTTATATGAGTGGGAGGTGTTACAATATTATAGTGTTCCTGTTGATGCACTCAGTATCACCATGCCCCAGTCCTGTTGAAATATCTACAGAGTTAATTGGAAATTTGACCATATTTACAGAAAGACATAGAACAATAGCATATAGAAGGAGCCTGCACTAGACTCTTCAAAAGGAGGATTTAATTATCCCTGCTGGTGCTAACTTGCCATATCATGTGACCTCTCATGTTCAAATGGACATTCAAGTTCCTTTTGGAGTTAACTATTGAATCTGCTTCCCACTTGCTCAGGTATCTCTGTCCAGGTGATATCAAATTTCTGCATTTTTTAAAAGTCTCCTCATATTTCTTGCTGATTTTTCTACCAATTATTTTATGCTTCTGACATCAGGCTACTGATCAATGGTCTATTTTGAAACAATCTTTTCTATTCTAATGAAAAGGCCCCCGGGTTCTCAAATCTCCCCATTGTTACGATCTCAATTGAGGTTACCCCTGGACAAACCTGATCCCAGATTGGAGCCCAGCTTGATAGACCCTAACTTTTATTTGTTTGTTTAAATATGTTGTGAGTAGCTGCTGAACAGAGTCAGGAGTCAGTTGTTGAACTTTTAACAAAATAATAAAATATTTATTAAACAAGAAAAGAGGAACTATATTACAATACTCCTTCACCCACAATTATAACTTTACAGATATATACAGATTTGTAAGGATAACATAAGTTACAAAAGCTACCTTATGCTTTAATGTTCACAGTAAGTACACAGCCCATGTAAACCAATAGGCACCCTGTGGTCAGACACACCACACTCTGAAACCAAGTGACAGATGCCACCTCAAACAGATACTGTGGATCTCTCCTCAACTCTCCTCAGATGCTTGTCACATCGTGAGGCAACTGGACTCAGTCTTTCACACAAGAGTTTCCAATTGCCACTCTCCAAGACCTCGCCTTGGAATCTGACGCTTTCTCTCAGATGCCTTCTGCAAGGGTTCACCTTTTAGGGTTCGAACTCTCCTTCTGATGTTCCTTTTCCCTGGGTCACCACATGCATTCAAGCTGTTTTCCGCACACTCTCACTGACTCAGCCGTCAACAGTACCATTGGTTCACATGCCCATAGCAAAGGATTACAGACCTTCGCTTGTCTCTTTGAACCTTCTTGCCTCTTGCAAGATGTTCTCACTTTAAATCTGGTTTCTGCAGCTTTTGTCTCTTTAAATCTGAAGCTTGGAGCCTTTCTCTCTGCCCTTCACTCTTTACTTCACTTAGGACCTTTTCCAGGCTCCTCTCCTTCGTTTCACTAGAAGGTCTGCTTGGGACTTTCTGCTGTACCACCCTCCTGGATTCTGGGGTCTTTTCTTTAGCGTGGGACTGTCTATCTGTCTCCTTTTGCTCCAGTCTCTCCCTGGCAGCTACTTTTAACCAATTTTACCTTGGAGCTGGCTCTCTGCCCCTTCCAGGTGGCTTCTCTTTCACAGCTGTCTTCAAAGTAACTCAACTCAACTCAAATCTGCTGTTTCTTTCGTTTTTCTGTGTGTGTTTGTGGGAGAGACCTGCCTCTCTGGACCCCCTGTTGCTAAGCAACAGCCCAATTCTTCTACTTCTGTTTGTTTACCTTAGCAACACTTAAAAAACCTCATTAGAAATTCAAACACCTTTTTAAAGTGAAACTAAAACTCAATTTGACCTTACTTAACACACAGGTAGAGAAATATAAATCAAACTTAAACATTAAAGCTAAAACTCATTCCTAGCACCCACAAATACCAATATTGCTTAATTAAACCATCCCTATTTCCTAAGACCATGCAACTCAAATCCCTATTAAAAATCATGGATTGAGCTTTTATCTGATGGGATTCCATGGAAATTTGAAGGATTTCAACTCTGCATTGAATAAGGACTCAATAACTCGTGGACCATAAGTCTAATTAACTCTTGAGAGTTAGTCATTCACACTGGTTTTCTGGAAAAGTTTGTGTTAGTGGATGGGTCGCCAGGAATTGCTCCCCTACGCCATATAATTGTTGGATGTTTCAAAGCTGAGGAAGTACAAGGCTCTGAAAAAAGATCACATTTTTTGTCTAAATAATTAGACATTTGTGGATAAAAAAAGATGTTCTCGCTTCACCCAATGTGGTTTGACATTGTCTGTTCGTCCCTGGCTTTAGGAGAAATTCACTTTACATCTGGCCATCGCTGGCTAAATATGGGTTATGTTTTTTTTCAAGCTGTTGCATAAGGAGTTAATTTGAAGCTGTTTGTTTGATCACTGTAAATAATGTCAGTCTCCTCCCGCTCTAATTATGCCGGTGGAAGCTTCCCTCCCACCACCTTACATAAGGACCTTCGCTCATTGCATTAAGACAGAGAATCTGTTAAAGTTTAAGGTCTCCTGAACAAAGCTGCAACGATTGACAAGATGGGTCGGAAATACTCAGCAGAACAGACAGTATTTTATGCACTTATAGATATACAGGAAATCTATTATCCCATTCTCGCCGCTATTGGTGTCCCTGGTAAGGCTCAATATCTAGGTATTATTGATATGCCTATTTTAACTGTATTTATGACTCAAATGACCAAATCGAAGCTGCTGTTAATGTTTCTTCTAAACGCCCTCAGCCTAATGCACGTTATATTTAACTATAAATACTATTTTCATTTTGCCAGTATCCACAGTAACCCTCTTTCGGTGTGGGTGCAGGTACATTACTTCCCCGAAAATGTTATTTGCTGATTTCCTTTAATAGCTTGCAGGTTGCTGTCTGCACAGAGACCTTGTGGTAGACTTTCATCTTTACCACCTGGGTGTTAAACAACGGCTGAGGTTGTAGGTGAAATGGTAAAAAAACAGTGGACGAGAAGGTTCAGAGAACCAGCCGAGAAATCCTGCCATTGAATAGGAGAATCTGTTGGGTTCTCCCGCTGGTGAGGCGCCTGTTCCCTCCCGCACGTCTTGCTCAATAGACAGGCTGTGTTTAACCCTTGGATGGTGAATCAAATTACATTAAATATCTGTTCACGACTTGAGGATTTTATTTCTGATAAATAAAGTTAATAATAGAGTTTCAATTGGTGATAAATAATTCCAAATGATTTTTGTTCCAGTTGGATTTTAAATGGCACAACGTTTGGGATATATTCCTCAATGATGTTCTCGTTTTACATTCCACCCTTAAGTTGAAGTTTCCACTCGCAGGTGGAACTCACCAAATTCACATTGTTTCACTCCCATTCAGATAAGGGGGAGAGAGGGTTGCTGGCACCTGGTGGGATTAGTAATCTAGAATTGACAAACTAGGTTCAGTAATGAAACGATTGTCGTAAAAACCCATTTGGTTCATTAATGCCCTTTAGGGAGGGAAACCTGCCGCCCTTACCCAGTCTGGTCTATATGTGACTCCAGACCCACAGCAATGTGGTTGACTCTTAACTCTCGGAAATGGTGTGGCAAGACATTCAGTTCAAGGGCAATTAAGGATGGGAAACAAATGCTGTCCTTGCCAGCGATGCCCAAATCCTGTGAAAGAATAAAGTAAATAAGTCCCTCGCACACAAGGTGGCAGGACCATATTGTTAGCTACATCATCCGTGCTTTGGTTGTGACTATAAATCAATCAGCATTGCCAGGTAACTGGAAATTGGTCCATCATATGCATTATTAGATTAGTTTGGATAGTGAAAGGTAGATAGAGAGACAGACGGATGGACTGACTTGTGGATACTTTTAACCTGGCCATAGTGTAAAATGAGTGACATTCGATTGGCAGATCATTAGAACCCTCTCTGAATTTATGTTTTGAATTATTGATTTGAATGGATGGTAATTATGAATGCATTGGAGAAACAATCAAACAAAGACCCTGTCTGCATACTCTCTGTTTCCTGCTAAAATGATAGGAAGCGGGAAGGTGAAAGGAATGTGGGCAGTCAGGGAAGAGAAGGAACAGGTGGAAATTCGCAGGAAGTGTTTTCTCAGAATAAAAAAGGTGCGGACGGTAGAAGCAACATTCGAAATTGAGGTGTTTTCATTGTAATAAAGTTGGACACGCTGAACCTGAGTGCTGGAAATTGCGGGGGAAATCTTTTGGAATTATAGGGGTGCAGAAACGTTCTGGAAGTAAAAGTACTGTCGGTTCTAAGGAAAACTAGTGGTTTGTGTACAGGTAACAGAAGGAGAATCAGTGATTGGTAAAGTAGTGGGAATGTGTTCACAAATTACCCAAGAGAATTTGGAGGGGCAGGTTGCAGAGATGTTTGAAGATTTTGTGTGTGGAGGGAACGTCTTTCCATGTGTACAGGGAGGAGCAGGTAAATATGTTAAAATTTTAAGAGATGCAGGGTCTGGTCAATCCTTAATGCTGTATTGTTATACATATAGAAATCCTTTGTATTAACAGAGGTTATTTCAGTCCAGCGTCCAGGTATTAAATTTGCAATTTCCCTTTGAGCTTTAAAGGTTCGACAATGCATCTGCAATTAGATGTTCTGGCCCAGCTGCATGTATAATCTGTAAATTAAATGGTTGCAGTAATATACTCCATCTGAGCAGTCTTGTGCTTGGATCTCGAAATTTGTCCAGAAACTTTAAAGGATTGTGGTCTGTATAAACAATTGTTTCTGACAAATTGCTTGCAACATAAATTCCAAAATGCTGTAATTCTAACAGCAAACACCAAGTTTCCTTTCCAATCATTTAATATCTCCTCTGTTGTACATTTAACTTCCGTGAGAAATGCCCTGTCGGTTTTTCAATTCCAACGCCATCTTCATGCAACAGTACGGCCCCAATACCTTTATCACTTGTGTCAATGGGCAACTCAAATTGCTTGGCACAGTTGGGTACTGCCAAGACTTGTGTCATAGTTAATACAGTTTTCAAACTGTCAAATGCCTTCTGACACTCCAGTGTCTATTGAAATTTCTTGTTCCTTTTTAATAGTTCAGTCAATGGAGCAACCACACTGCTAAAATTTGGTCCAAATTTCTGATAAAACCCACAGATGCCCAGAAATCTCAACAATTCTCATTTTGTTGTTGGCACTGGGATAGCCATGATAGCTTTGACTTTCACATCTCTCGGAGCCACCTCACCATGTCCAATGGTATGGCCCAGATATGTAACTTCTGCTTTTGAAAATTCACTTTAAACCAAGTTATTTTCTTATTGTAATTGAGTAAATAATTTTTTCCAGACGTTGTAAATGCTCCTCCCACATCTGACTGAAAACTATCAAGCTGTCAATATAAACAGTACAATTGCTCAGACCTGCAATTACTTTGTTTGTCAGTCTTTGAAATGTTACAGGTGCATGTTTCATACCAAACTGCATGACTTTAAACTGATATAGTCCATCTGGTGTCACAAAAGCTCCTTTGCTCTCTCCGATAATGCTACTTGCCGATATCCTTTTAGCATATTAATCTTTGTGATACATTTTGATTGTCCCACTTTTGCAATACATTCATTCAACCGTGGTATAGGATATGAAACCTCTTTTGTTCCTAACTTCACCTTGTGATTGTCGAAACACAGTCTTTGTGTTCCATCTGGTTTGGGTACCAGCACAATAGGAGAACTCCAGTTACTGAAACTAGGCTCAATGATATTATTTTGAAGCATGGAATCAATTTGTCTGCACTTGTGATATTTTTTGCCAGATTTAATCTATAAGAATGATGCCTCAGAAAAGTTGATGTACAGCTAAATTTGTCCTTCCCTGCTTATTTCCACAAAGATCTTTCTGTGACCGCAATAGCTTCTCCAAGCCAGTTTGACACTTATCTGAAAGCCAATTCAAAATTACATTTAAATTTTAAAGTACCCCATCATTATCCAGCTTGATTAGAGGAAAATCAATTGCAGAATCCTGCATTTCTGCTTCTTCCTCATTATCTACCACCACAAACACCTGCTTTTGGTCCTCTTTCCTGTCAAATTACTTTTAAAGCATATTTTCATAACACACCCTCTGCTTCTTTCTTCTATCTGGAGTATTTATTAAATAATTAACTTCACTCATCTTCTTTTCAACCCATTAAGGCGCATTAAACCTTGCCTTTAATGAGGCACCCAGTACTGGTAACAGAACTAACACCTTTTCACCAGCAACAAAACTATGAGCTGTGGCTTTCCTGTCTTCTCTCATTTTCATCATTTGCTGCAATTTCTTTAAATGTCCCCTAGCTAATTCACATACTCTGTCCAATCTCTCTCTTAAGTTTGATACATAATCCAGGAGAGTAGTTTCTGGATTTTGACCCACCAATTTCTCATGAATCATTTTCAGTCATACCCTTACCTCATCGCCATAAGCTAGTTCAAAAGGAATAAAACCAGTTGATGCATTAGGAGTATCCTTAATAATAAACAACAAGAATGGAATTCCCCTAGCCAATCCTGTGGATAATTCTGGCTATATGCTTTAATAATAGTTCTTAGAGTTTAATGCCATCTTTCCAAAGCCCCTTGTGATTCAGGATGATAAGCTGTTGTATTCAATTGTTTTATTCCTAAACTGTCCATTACTTCCTTAAGCAGCTGTGACATGAAATTTTAACCCTGATTTGACTGTATCTCTTTAGATAAACTATATCTTGTAAAGAAGTTAGTTAACCATTCCACAATTTTCTTTGTTGTAATATTTCTCAAGGGTATTGTTTCAAGAATCTTGTAGATACATCCATTCTTGTCATTAAGTGCTGATTTCTGCTTATAGTCTAAAGGAGGGGTCCTAGAAAAAGGGTTTTTCAAAAGCTTGAATTGTGATTAGAGGAGCTGGCTTATTCACTGCTTGTGGTTTTCCTATCACCTCTCATGTGTGACGTGTTCTACATTATTTGACTATATCCCTATGCAATCCAGGACAAAAAATAAGTTTCTGTATCTTCACCTGTGTCTTTCTAATTCCTAAATATTTCCCCATTGGAATTTCATGAGCGATCCTCAGAATCTCATTTCTATATCCAAATGGTAGTACAACCGAATGCATCTCCCTCCGGCTTTGATTTTCTGAAGCGTGAAAAGGCCTCCATTTTCTCATTAAAACATTACCCTTAAAGTAATAACATTCTAGAATATATTTTGCCTCTGTTTCTGAGTAAGCTGTCTGACATAAGTGTTTTATTTGCAAATCCTTTTTCTTAACTCCACTAACATTCTCGCGTTAAACACTTCAGCTGAATTGTCTCCCAGTATTTATTCCCAAACAACTTTATCAAATATAGTACCAGGCAATTGGATTTCCACACCTTCTCGCTGCCTTTTAACTTTCTGTTCTCCTTGTTTCAACCTATGAGCCTGTGATCTCGCTATCTCACAATCTGGAAACAATCCAGGATACTCTCTCTGCTTCTGTTGAAAACACTTCTACAGGTTCCTCAACTACCATAGGCATCACTCACATCTGTGATCCAGCTATATCATTACCCAGAATGAATTAAGCCCCTGCAATGGGCACTTTTATCCACTACACCAACAATCACCTCACCTGTTTTCCACTTACTGTTTAAATTTACCTTCCACAATGGAATAGATTTAGCATCTCCAGGAACCCTACTAATTATCATCTGTTCCTGCAATACTCCGCCGGAACAACACATATCATTATCCCACAACATTAAGAAATTGACTAGCCCCTGTGTCTCTTAATATTGTAACATCTTTACATACTTCACCCTATACACATGGAAAGACATTCCCTTCACACACAAAATCTTTAAACATCTCTGCAACCTGTCCCTGCGAATTTGCTTGGGTAACTTGTGAACACATTCCCAGTTCTTTACCTATCACTGATTCTCCCTCTTTTACCTGTACACAAACCACTGGTTTTTCCTGTGCTTGAACCTCAGAGCCGTCAATACTTTTACTTCCAATAGTTTTCTGCGCCCCTATAATTCCAACAGATTTTCCCTGCAATATCCAGCACTCAGATTTCGTATGTCCAACTTTATTACAATGAAAGCACCTCAATTGTCCAATGTAATTTCTACCCTCAGCACCTTCCATTTCATTGTGCAAAAAAAATTACTGTGAATTTTCACCTACTCATTCTCTTCCCTGACTACCCACCTTCCCACTTTTTATTGTTTTCTGAATTAAAAGGGTGATGAGAAAAAGGTTTAGCTCTATGAACTAACTCATAATCATCATCTACGTCTACTGTTTATATTACTATTTGAAATCTATGTTCCCCCACACGAGTTTTTACTACCGAAGGAATTGAATCTTTAAATTCTTCCTGTAGAATTATCTCTCTAAGAGCTGTAAATGTTGCCTGCATCTTTAATGCCCGTATCCACTGGTCAAAATTACTTTGTTTTTCTCTTTCAAACTCAATATAAGTTTGCCCAGGCTGTTTTCTCATATTCCTAAATTTATGCCTGTTTACCTTAGGAACCAATTCTTGTGCACTCAAAATAGCCTCTTTTTTTTAACCACAACATAGTTCACCGACATTTCTTCTGACAGTGATGCATAAACCTCATCTGCTCTACCCAGCAACCTGGATTGTAACAACAATGTCTAGTTTTCCTGTGGCCATTTCATCTGTTTAGCTATCTTCTCAAATGAAATAAAGAATGCTTCCACATCTCTTTCCTCAAACTTTGGAAGAGCTTGTGCAAATTTAAACATCTCCCCACTGGGTTTTAGGTTAAAGGTTTTTTCATCATCAGAACATTCCTCAGCATCTGATGTATCCTTTTTAAGATCCAGCTTTTTAAGCCAACACTCTCTGTCTCTTTCTTTCATTCTCTCTCCCATTGTTAACTTTTCCCTCTGGAGATCAAACTTTTCATTTTCTGTTTGAAGTAATCTCTCTCCCTTTTCCTGATGCCTCTCGTTCCAGTTTTTTTTTCCATTTCTAATTCTTTTTCCTTTTCATTTGCCTCCAATTCAAGTTTTCTCAGTTCCTTTGCTTGCTCAAATTCAAGCCTCTGCTTTTCTAACTGAAGTCTCACTACCCCCAGCTGTGACTCACTAGTGTCAGGAATCCCTTCTAACTTTAAATGCTGTGCCATCATTATGTCTGCCTTCTTATCCCTTGCAGGTGATCCTAATTGTAATTTCTCCACCAATTTCATTAATTTAACTTTAGGTACCTTTTGTAAACCAGCCAAACTTATAACGTCAACTCCCAGACAAGTCTGAGCAACTACTATAGCCATATTGCAGTCTCAGCACTTCAAAACACCCTCACGTGAACTCCTGAATTCTCGTGCCCTTAAGATTCACCAGCTCCAAACCAATCAAGGAATTTCAAATATATCCTGGACAACCCCCCAAATATGTTATGGCACAGCTGATGGTAAAGGCTGAGTTGTTCAAATCCCAGAGGGAAACTTGAGAGAACTTCCACAGCTATTTATTCAATTTGTGTATTTCAAGATGTGGGCTTTGAATTCAGTAGTAATATGACCACTGAGCTTTATAGGCTTTTACAAAACCAGATTAAACATTTATTAATAAGAGAAATGATTTTACCCACATACAGATGTCTACAAATTATAATTATAATAACTTCTAAATCCCCTAATTAATCTGATTCCAAGTTACACCTCTGTTAACGCAACAGTAAGATACATAGATTTTAAAATACCTAGGCAAAGAAACATGATACCCTGAATAATCCAATTCAAAGTGAGTTTCCTTAACTTCAGTTCTTTGTAGGCAGCAGCTTGAGGCTCAGATGCTGATGGCTTTTCACACTTATTATATCTTAAAATGCCTGCCTTTACACACAGCCTTCTCTCCTTTATATATATTTTACCCTTTGAATGCAAATTCCCATTGTTTCACTATGTCTTTGGACTTTATCTCCTTGATCATAAAACATTATCATAGTACCAATTTTATCAAAAATCTTTAGGAAAAATAAACACACTATTTCTGAACTTCACCTGATTAGGTGACAATTTTCTCCCCTCCTTTGAAACCAAGCTGGTCTGGTTTATTTAAAATTCCAATGCCCTTTTACACCTTATATTCTCAACTTCCCCCATGTTTACCTACTTAACATTTCAAGCCTAGCTCATTCTCTAATACATGAAAGCCTTCAGGCCAGTTGCCCTTAATCCAATTGAATCACACACAAACACACAGACACATATTGACACAGATACCACTATTTTACAACAACTTCTGATACCATTATTATGTCTTCCTGACACCAGCGCCTTTCATTCCAATCCTAGCATTTGAAGAACCTTTTACAAGGTCATGATTGATTGTGTAGGGCCCCTCCATTAGACAAAAAGTGGAGTTCAGCACTTACTGACAATAATGGATGTGTCTACAAGATTTCCTGAAGCGACACCTTTGAGAAACATTACAACAAAGAAAATTGTGGAAGAGCTGACTAAATTTTTTACAAGATATACCTAAAGAAATACAATCAGATCAGGGATCAAGTTTCATGTCACAGCCGTCAAAGGAATAAATGAACAGTTTGGGAGTAGAACAATTGAAGTTAACAGCTTATCATCCTGAGCCCCAAGGGGCTTTGGAAAGATGGCATCAAACTCTAAAAACTATGATGAAGGTGTGTATTCAGGATTAGCCAAGGGATTAGGTTAGGGTCATTCAATCCTTGTTCATTGCTAATAGGGACGGTCCTAATGCACCAACTGGTTTCAGTCCTTTTGAACTAGTTTAATTGTCATGAGGTAAGGGGACCACTGAAATTGATTCATGAGAAATTGGTGGGTCAAAACTCAGAAACTACTGTCCTGGATTATGTATCAAACTTCAGGAAGAGATTGGACAAAGCATGTGAATTAGCGAGGGAATATTTAAAGATATCACAGCAAGTGATGAAAATGAAAGCAGACAGGTAAGCTACAGCTCGCAGTTTTATTGCTGGGGAGAAGGTTTTCGTTCTGTTACCAGTACTGGGTGACTCATTAAAGGCAAGGTTTAGTGGGCCTTACAGCGGTGAAAAGAAATCGAGTGAAATAAATTATTTAATAAACACTACAGTTAGAAGAAAGCAGTAGAGAGTGTGTCATATAAAATAAGCTTTAAAAGTACTTTGACAGGGATTAGGACCAAAAGGAAGTCTTAGTGGTGGTCGATAATGAGAAAGAAGTAGAAATGCAGGATTCTGAAATTGATTTGCTTTTAATCAAACTGGATAATGAGGGGGTACTTTAAAATGTAAAAGTAATACTGAGTTACCTTCCAGGCAAAGTAATTTGGGGAAACTATTGTGGTCACACAGTTCTATTGGTGGAAATAAGCTGGGAAGGATGAATTTAGCTGTACATGATGGGCAGACTTTTCCCAGAATTGCACTAAATGTGGTAGCGGATGGGTAAAATAGAGTCCTACCTGCCGACGAAAATGACAGGTTTCAATGGCATATAGTCCTGAGCCCACTTCATTATTTATTCTCTCCTGCGAAACACGCAGTTTCCATGGTGAGCGGGCTCTCATTTGCCAGCCCGCCGTCACCCTGCTATGGCATCACACTGGCCGCCATCCTTAAAAGGCAGCTGCCAGCAAAGCGCTCATTGCCACCAGCTCACCACCGCTGCCTGGGAGACATGGTCAGGCAAGGCGAAAAGACTGAAGCCCCACCCCCACTTCATTGACGGATCCCGCAAGCGACTGCTGGATGCTGTGGAGGCTGCCAGGATGTGCTCTACCTCTGCTCTGGCTGCAGGTTGGGCAGCGAAGTCACCAACTCAGCCCAGGATGTGGTGGCAGTGGTGGGCAGCGCAAACACCCAGCAGAGGAGGACAGCCACCCAGTGCCGCAAAAGGATGAATAACCTCCTCCGTTCCACCAGGGTAAGTCACGCTTTTCATCGCTCCCAACTCACACACTGACAAACACATCACACACCCACAGGGCCCTCACTCACACTACAAAGTGAGGGTCCAGCAGTGCAACATCATTCAGACAACCATGCTGTGAGTGATGTGTCCTCTTTCACAGGCCACTGCCATGCACTAATTATCTCCTCTTGCTCTCACAGGTACATCTGCCAAACAGCCGACAGAGTCCATGACCCAGGGCCTCCAATCAAACCCTGAAGAAACCTCTGAAGAGGAATCTGGAGTCACCCTCCCTGAAGGCCCATCACAGCCTCACCCACACCCTCCACCAGCGCAGAGACACACACCTCGGTGGGACCTAGCTTTAGAGTAGCCTCGGGATCACAATCTGATGAGCACATCGCACTGTCTGATCCACAGCAGGTGGAGGCAGGGACTTCCCAGGTCTCTGGCACTCAGAGGGCTGCTGGAGGCCAGAACATTGCTGAGTCTGAGTCAGATGATGAGCCTCTGGACTCGGTCATGTCACAGTTGCTGAAGCTGCAAAGGAAAGCTCGGGAACATCAGGAAGGGATGTCCACTACTAAGGTTGAAAAGTACGATGGAGAGTCCATCTCCAGTTTCAGGTGATAGCGTCGGCATTACAACACACCGAGGTCAACACTGGCAGAATGGCGGCCACCATGGAGACTTTGGTCCAGGATGTCACTCCTGCACTGCTGCGCGGTCTTAACTCCATCATTGATGGCCTCCAAAAGTGTGTACACGAGAGGGGTGCTGGGCAGCCCGATCTCACTCCAGCTGCCCATTCCACTCTCAGAGTCAGCCAGGGGCCCTCGGGCACCCATAGGGAGGAGGATCAGCAGGTGCACCCCCAGGGGCCATCCATCCAGGTGACTCTGGGAGTGACCGGTCCATCCGAATCCCCTCTTCCTGTGACGCCAGCAGCTCCAGCTCCACAGGCTGAGGAGGGTACCACTGCCACATAGCAGGACCCTGAAAGCAGGCCGGGGCCCTCCAAGTCTCGGCCCTACAGAGGGCGCCCGCCAAGTCATCACAGACAGGGTGTCACAGTCACAGTCGCTGTCTCCACCTCTGCTGTGGATGTCCAGGGAGCACCAAGACTCAGCGACAGGGTTAGGAAAGTTAGGTAAAAGTAGTTGCGCAGCCTGGGCATGGGTGTTGATCACTTGTACATACTGTTCACTATTGTCAATAAACTCCTACGAATGTCTCCCTGCCTATGGCTCCTTGTTCTGATGGGCAATGTTCTTGTCACTCAGATATGAAACCTTTCTGCACAAGATAAAAGGCAGGTGTCTCAGTCCAGGGCCTCTTCCCTGTGTCTGTGCAGCCTTCAGACCACAGTGATGGTCCAGCCTCACACTCCCTGGAAACATTACTGGTGCCTGCACCTCGGCGGTGCTGGTCATTGCTGCCAGAATGTAGTGGGCAGGCACCACAGAGTTCCCTCATTCTCTCTGTGTGCTCTCAGCACCTTTAAGGTGGGGCTGGCACCCATCACACCAGCATCTGTGACCGGTGATGCTGTGCACCAGCTCCTGAAGGGCTGAGGTGCTGAAGGTGGACACAGCATCAGATGCATCTAAAGTTTCATGGCTGCATCTCTGAGATAGCCCTGATCATGGAGCGCAAGTGAGCTGCCCCCGGCCAGACACGAGTCAGATATTCTCAGAGGCTGTGTGAAGGTCTATGGAGCGTCCTCACTGCATGTTGTCATCATCCTCCTGCAATTGAGTGGCGATTAGGGCCTCCACTGTATCTCCATGACAGCAGTATTCTCACAGAGTGTATTGGCACTGCCATAAGCCAGACTGGAGTCAAATGTTCACAACTGCGATGTGAGGAACTATGGGGACACCTCACTGCCTGTCGTCATCATCCTCCACAAATCTGGCAGCTGTGAGGGCCTCATGAGTGCGCCTGCCTCATCTAGCCAGTGTGAGAGACTCAGCTCCATCATTGCCACCACCGAGAACCCTCTCACCCTCATCCCCATCAGCGTCTTCCTCATCCGAGGAGACCTCCAGCTCCTCCATCTTCTCGTCAGCAAGCTCGTTGCCCCATTGCAACGCCAGGTTGTAAAGGGTGCAGCAGATGACGATGATGCGTGACACCCTCTGTGGACTGTATTGCAGGGCTCCACCAGACCGGTCTAGGCACCGGAACTGTATCTTCAGCATCCTGATGGTCTACTCCACCAAGTTGCGTATTGCTGCATGAGCCTCATTATAGCGTCGCTCTGCTGCAGTCTGAGGCTGCCGCATGGGTGGCATCAGCCACGGCCTCTGCGGGTAGCTCTTGTCCCCAAGGGGCCAAACCTGCAGGCTCTGTGGACCCTGGGAGTCTGCAGGAACCTGCGAACGACTCAGGATGTAGGCGTCGTGCACGGTCCCTGGAAACTGTGCACATACCTGCAGGATGCGTTTCTGGTGGTCGCACACCAGCTGCACGTTCAGTGAGTGGAAGCCCTTGCAATTTCTGAAATCCATCGAGTATAGCGATGGTGACCTGAGCACCACATGAGCGTAGTCAATTGCAACTGGCGCCTGTGGGAATCCCGAGATCAGGGTGATTCCAATGGCCCTTGCATCCTGGCTGTCCCGCTCCTGGGTGAAATGTACAAAGTTGTGTGTAATGGAGAAGATGGCATCCCTGACCTCATGGATGCATTTGTGGGTGGTGGAATCTGGAATCCCACAGAGGTCACCTGTGGAGCCCTGAAAGCAGCCACTGGCATAGAAATTGAGCGGTACGATTTATGTTGCAAACAACTGGTCGGAAACAATTGTTTTTACAGACCACAATCCTGTAAAGTTTCTGGACAAATTTTGAGACAGAAGTGCAAGGCTATTCAGATGGAGTTTCTTACTGCAAACATTTAATCTACAGATTATTCTTGTAGCAGCACAAGGGAAGCTGATTGTAGATGCATTGTCGAGAGATTGATACTTAAAGGAAAAAATGGACATTTAAAAAAACCTGGACTACAATGATTTCTGTTGATACCAAGAATTTGAGTATATATTGTTATGTTAATGCATGCAATCCGGTAATGTAATAATGTCGTGGAAGATGGGTTCAGAAAAATGAAGCCATCTTTTAAATTATGATAGTTTATTTTTTAATAAGGAGGTGATTGGATGCAACCAAGATGAATTTTTAAAGTGTGGGCCATTTTTAATGAAACAAGTAGTTTTGTTTAGGAAGTAGCTAAAGTAGAAGACTTTGGAATTTTAGGGAATATGTGAATATCTATATGGCATATTAACTCCCAGAAAACAATTGCTAGTTTCCACAAAGGGTTGCTAACTAAAATTACTGTTCTTGAAATTGAAGGAGGATAATTGACTCTTCAGGTATTCTTTATCTGGTAGAATGTAGAGTGTTGGGATGATGCATTTATTGTTGAATTAAGAGCAAGTGGCAGATAGTGCACCATGACTACATGTGCGTGTTTGCTTCGGGAGCACATATACTAAAATTGGAACGATACAGAGAAGATTAGCACGGCCCCAGCGCAAGGATGACATGCAACTTCGTGAAGCGTTCTATATTTTAGACTTTCAAAACATTATCACCACATGTACTCTTGCCTAAACTACTCATTATCATTTCCAATGACTTAGTTAACACCACAGAGAGACATATATGCAAAATTACTGATCACACAAATCATCAATCATAATGCCCTATGTCGGATTGGGGTGATTCAGAGGCTGAAGTACAAAATGAAAGTGGAACAGGAAACTTACCTGCCTCACATCCTTGGGTTTTTGTTTTAATGGTGGTGGTATATGTGGAGAGTGATCAATCCACTTGTTATAACCATATTGGTAATTTAAATGTTGTGCTGAACCTGGCCGCCTTCATTGTTACAGTCATTCTGCTTCAACTCATTTAGTCTCCTTGTGCAGCCTATCGGGTTGTTGAGGACTTCATCAAAAATTTTAATGCCTTTACAGCCCTGGTTGTGAGACAGCTGGTGGAGCAGCAGGAGTATTCCCTCCAGGGTCAACAAGCTACCATGTGAACTCTCAATCGTTCAATCCCATTTGCTGTCACTTGATCAGCATCAAGCACCTCCTCTGACCACCTTTGGGCGATTACTCCCACAATCTTCTCCACCAGGTCACCATTGGCTGCAACGCCCACCACTGGTCACTCCAAACACCAGAGGAAAGCGGTCCACACATGATTGGGACCTTATATACAAAAGCAGGACCTCCAAAACTCAATCTCTCTCACACCCCAACTACACTACCAACTCAGGTAGGCTGAAATGTTGTGAAACAGATTTCTACTTGAAATGTCTCCAGACTGTGCACAAGAGCCTAGATGGAAAAAAAATATTCAATGCGTGATATTTGGAAAACCCATTCTAAGAACATAACAAAATAAGAATAGAAGTAGACTATTTGGTCCATTGACCCCATTCAATAATACCATGGCTGACCTTATTGTGGCTTTAACTCCACATTCCTGCCTCCCACACATTTCCCCCCTCCCCATAAGCTTTGGCTCCCTTGTAGATCAAAAGTCTGTCTAACTCCGCCTCGAATATCTTCAGTGACCCAGCCTCCAAAGTTCTTTGGGTAGTGAATTCCAAAAATCTAAGGGAAGAAATACCTCCCCATCTCTATCTTAAATAGAAGACCCTTATTTTGAAACTTTGTCCCCCAGTTCTAGATTCCCCTATGAAGGGAAACATCCTCTCAGCATTAACCCTGTCAAGCCTCACCAGAATCTTATTCAATAAAATCACCTCTCATTCTTCTAAACTCCAATGAGCACAATCTGCTCTACCTTACCTCTTAGACAATCCTTCAACCCAGAAATCAGCCTAGTGAAATTTCTCAGAACTGCCAACAATGCAACTATATGCAGTATGCAGTACACAAATGCCCTGTGCAGTTTTTCAAGATTTATACTTTGAAACTCCACCACCTTGCAATAAAGCTCCAAATTTCCATTTGCCTTCCTAATTACTTGCTGTACCTGCATATTAACGATTTGTGATTGCTGTACAAGGACGACCAGACTCCTGTGTACTGCAGCATTCTGCAGCCTCTCTCCTTTTAAACAATATTCTGCTTATCTACTCTTCCCACAAAAGTGGGCAACCTCACATATTCCCACATTATACCCAATCTACCAATTTTTTGCCCACTCACTTAACCTTTGCGCACAGCTTGTGTCCTCCTCACAACTGCCTTTCCCACCTATCTTTGTGTCATGAGAAAATTTGGCTACAATACAATCTGTCCCTTTGTCCAAGTCATTAATGTAGATAGTAAATAATTGATGCCCCAATTTCTGATCACTGTGGCACCACACTAGTTAAAGCTTCCCAACCTGAAAATGGCCATTTATACCAGCTCTCTATTTCCTATTCATGAGCCAATCCTCTATCTGTGCTAATGTATCACCCTCAACACCATGAGATCTCATTTTGTCTAGTAACCTTTTATGTGGCACCTTATCAAGTGTCTTTCTGAAATCCAACTACACTACATCTACCAGTTCCCCTTATCTCCCCTGCTCTAGGGTTGATGCTAACTTTAACAAATTTGCAAAACACAAAATCCCTTTCATAAAACTATGTTGACTCAGCTAAATTGTATTATGACTTTCTAATTAAATAGGCAAAGCTGCAGTCATTATGTGTACTAAGGGATATATAAGTGAGGTGCATTGATGGTGTTATGATATGGATCAGCAATGATCTCATTGAATTATGGAGCAGAATCGATGGAATGAATGCTGCAGTCTTGTTGCTATGCACTTGTATTCCTATATTCAGCTGAATAGCCCCAAAATATCCCAGGGTTATTGATCAGCATCACGTCCCTTTAGAATCATCCCATTATATCCTAATGTCACTGCACAGCAGTGGACATGCAGAATTACACCCTTGAAATATCACAAGCAGCAATGAAAGGGAGTAGGACCAAAGGGTTACCCACGTAATTTCCCAGCAGCATTGAGGAGATTGCAGCTTAATCATCCCTCTGGTTTATTGGGCAGGAGAAGGACCTGAGGCAAGAACCTACCTTATCCCAAGTTCACTGATTCCAGTTGGAACTGACTTGGCCACGAATAGACCCAATGACCTTCGATTTATTTGGTTTTTCACAGGACTGACCAGAGTAATTACTCTCCATTCATCAGAAGGAACTATATTTAATTACTGGACATTTATGAATGAACAAATGCATTTTTCTTTTCTAGTTTAGAAATGGACTTTAAAAGTCTATACTGATAGTTGGTGTTAAGCCAACCCTCTGTAATACAGTTCTGTTTTAATTAGATTCTGTCACAGGATGTAACATGCTTTCATAAAATTATATCTAATGATCCATCACACAGGTTTTGCTCCGCTCACCCTGACATATAATATTCTTCCTTTTTCCCTTTCTAATAGTTAACTTATTGACAATTGTGATCCTTTCTCGAGGAAAATTTGGACTCTCCAAATGTGTCACTCGCTACCTGTTGGCCATGGTAGTGGCAGATCTACTGACCCTTATCATCGATCTGATACTGAGGCAGATTCCTATTATTTATGATGACATGTTTAATTTCCTTCTCAATATTCCAGTATGTAATATCCATGCAGTGTTACTTTATGCAGTCACAGATTGTTCTGTCTGGTTCACTGTCGCTTTCACCTTTGATCGATTTGTAGCCATTTGTTGTCAGAAGCTGAAAAATAAATATTGCACTGAGAAATCGGCGTCTGTGGTTATTGGTACAATGACTGTGTTGTTCTTTGTGAAGAACATTTTCTGGTTCTTTATGGTGACAAGCAGATATATGCTTATGAGAACACCCTGGTTCTGCATTCTTACTCTCAGTGTCATGTATTCACCAGTGTGGACAGGAGTTGAATTGATGCATTATATTTTGACCCCGTGTGTACCATTTATTTTGATTCTGATGCTCAACGCTTTAACTGTCAGGCACATTTTAGTGACCATCAGAATTCGCAAGAAACTCCGGGATCGGGTAAATGGCGAGAGTCAGAGTGATCCAGAAACGAAGAGCAGAAGAAAATCAATTACATTGCTTTTTGTGATATCTGGGAATTTCATCCTCCTATGGGTTTTGTTCCTGGTGTATACGATGTATTCCAGAATTCATCTGCTGCCCATAGTTCATATTCCTGAGATGTCGCGCATTGTACAGGAACTTGGTTTTATGCTTCAGCTCCTGAGTCGCTGCACAAACACTTTTATTTATGCCATAACCCAGAGTAAATTCAGGGAGGAGGTGAAGAATGGAGTGAAATATCCCTTCATTGGACTTTCTAAGATTGTAAAGTAGCAAGGAAACTGAAAGATTTTTTTTACAGATGGACCACATACTTATTCCAAACATTAATGCAACTTCTTTCCATTCAGCCTTTGTAATCATGTAATTTTGAAAGAAATCTAGGTGACTTGTTTGAGTTCAGATTTAGTGCAAGATGCAATTTGTGAACTTAGAACAGCTGCCTTAAGTGGAATTTTATTCTATTGTAATCCTTTATTTAGAATAAAATTAAATTGATATAACCGCATCCCCCACTACTTGCGACAGCTGCTCTGCCACCTGATCTTCATTACTTTCTGTGCCCATCCAAGTTGACTGGAAGGACTGTGATACTATTGTCCATTGTGATAAAATACATTTTCTTTCTGTGTCCATGTGTGTTGTATAAGCTAGTAGCTTGTGGAGATTGTAACACTGCAAGTATAGGATGTTCCAATGCTTGTTGCATTTGTTGCTGTTGTGAACACCAAAGAGTTGAGTTGGCAGGCTTCAGGGAGAGAGCGCTCAATAGAAGCCCCAGAGAGCTGAAATTGCACCAGTCATTAAAGGCTGGAGTGCAGACGCGGGAATCCAGGGGAACAGAGTCTCGGGAGATGAGATTGAAATCCTGAGAGGTTAGCTGTTGTTGAGGCTGTAGGAGTCAGAATGACTTTGAGGAAGTTCTGAGGTTAGATTTTGAAAGTGCAGGGGTGGAATCCCTTGTGAAGGAGGCCAGAGCTTTAATGAGATTTGGTGACTCATATTGACCCTGACTTCTGGGTGAGTTGCTGAGAAATCCAAGGGATCAATCTTTACTGCATCTGCCATTTGATGTGCACTGTGGGATGTTTGACCACAGTCTATCTGTTAACTCATGTGTAACTCACGTTAATTCTAAATGTTAGAGTACAAAACTACATATATTGTAGATTGTTTTACATTTCTAACTTTGTATAGTAAAGCATATTTTGTCTGTTCAAAGCTTGTGGAATCTTGGTGGTTTATTCTCTTATCAAGTGCGTTGTCTACTTTAAACAAAACGTTACTGGTCCCTAACAGGATCATACCAAAAACCTAGGGGCCTGGGCCAGGATCATAGCATCGAATATACCCACGGTGCTCGTTGTTCATTTCGGGAAAGAGATCCGCTCACAAAGTTTGAGTGGGCTCGATTGTGTGAAGCTCCTTTCCTGACATCAGCTTAAACACGGCACCATCTGCAGAGAATCTGTGACATAAATGTACAGGGAACGAACCAGGGACTGTGATTAATCCATGTTATTGAAAAGTCATCATAAATCACAAGGCAGAATGTATATAGCAAAATGAATACAAAGATAAATAAACAAACTGCAGACAAATCACTGGACAGGAAAATTAACTAATCAATTAATTACCATTAATTAATAAAAATTAATAAATCAAATCATTTGGGAAAACATTTAAATTTATTCTAAATGTCGGATCACAGTGTAAGGCTTTGCACACAGCAGTTTGGACTAAGAGGATTAAATAAGAAACTTAAATGAATAAGTATAAAATCAAGAAAAAAATGCTTTAATTTTGTTGATCATCAATGGCATTTAAATTATGTTCTGAGGGAGTGAGTCTCCACAAATCCAAGGGATCATGGCCAGAGATGTTATGCAATAGTAATTATGGCATAGCACGCTATTAAAAATAACTATTCCTCATTGAAACGGTGTAAGCTTTTCATTTGTATTTAGTTTCATAATAGTGAGTAATTTATGTTCATACATTAACAGTGATTTCTGTGTAGATGCCATAGGTGAAGATTACAACAGCAGTCCCAGTGTGAGCGCAGGTTATCTCTACAGCAACTTCTGGATTTTGCTTTTAAATGTGCATGTGCGGACATCAAAAGTTGCTGTCAATTTTACCACTAAAATGTCGCCGAACGTAAACGGCTTCACTATTACTGGTGAAGCAAATCCCGGGCCAATGTAATGGATGTAGCTGGAAAAAGATCCCTACCAGTTGGCAATAGACGAGGTTCACTTTGCTGAGACGGTGTCTGGATAGGTTACTGACTCGGGCTGAAATAAAGTTTGTCATAATGTTGAACATCGCCATGAGTTGTCCATGAACAATTTATCACTTGGCTGATGAATACTGTTGCACTTTAATATTGTACCTTAAATAAAACAACAATTTCACTGTTTGTGAACAAGACCTCTTGACGGGTTAAGAAAAGAAAAATACTGCCGATTGTGGGAGAATAAAATACGTCTACAGGATAACAGAGGGTTAAGTGGTTAAACCATAGTGGAATACTGAAATGAAGTCTCCTTGCACCAGTAGCAGACAAACCTGCGCTGTCAGCTATTGTGAAGGAAGAAAAACAAGTATCATAAACAAACTACCAAGAGTCCTTGAAACAAAGTTAGGATGTCTGTTATCAGCACATGAAACAGTGCCTAGTCACGCTATCTGTTGTCTGTCCAGATGACTAGTCGCCAGATGGGCTACTCAAGGTTTTGTGTAACTACTCAAGGTTTTTGCGTAATTATAAACTAAGACAGAACAATTGTATGCATGCCAAAGATAAAATTTCAATGTTATTAATTACGCACGCTTTTACTATAACTAAGTGTGTACTCTGATGCTTCCTCAGAGTGCCGCCTATCTCCGTTGTATGCTGTTGGGTTCTCCGTGATATCATGATTCAATAAAGGCTTCCGAGACAAACCTCCTGGGTCTGAGTGTTCACTCCGTTTTCCGCGAGAAATTGGCGACGAGGATGGGATCCGACTGAAGTCCAGTAACCTCTTAAGTTGGAGAGGTGATTAAAATCCTGGGCCGTCGGATCTCTAAAAAAGAACCCTTGCGGAGAAAGGGAGGAATAACTCTCCCAAGTTGGGGAGAGTACCAACTGCCTCCTAGCTGAAAGGGGGAGCGCAGTTAAATAGCGTCCCAGCTACCTCTTAAGTTGGAGAGGTGAAAGGGGGTTGAAAAGTATCTTATCTGAAAGGGGGAGTGCTTGAAAAAGGGTAGCTACCGACCAGACTCAAAAGACCCAAGGAACTGGAGGACTGGTTCAGGAACTCTTAAACACCGGTGAGCGCCGCGCTGTTAATTGTGTTTTCTTTTCAGAAAAATGGGAGGTCGCAACAGCAGAGAGGGCTCTGCCACTCCCCCCGCTTCGCAAAGTACTAAGAACAAACCGAAACCAGAGCTTAAATCAGGAACTTTGAAGATGGGCAAGAAGACGGAATGAAAAATGGATGGAGGTAAAAAAAAGTAGTAATAGTGTACCCAGGGGTTCGAGTCCCCTGGAGGTGAAAAGTCAGTAATTTCTGTGTTTTCTTTTGTGTCCATTACAGTCCTGAAATTGTCCAATATGTGTCTGATTGGGTTAAATGGACTCAAAGTAAAGGAGAGAGCTTCCCACCAGCTGGAACTTTTAATCGGGACAAATTGAGCGCTTATAATATGTTTTAAGGGAGGTAGATAGTCCGCTACTGAATTTTCTGTAACTTAAAAAAAAAATGAATTGATCTAAGGTACAAGAGCTGTTTATGCTGAAGAGAGAGAGAGAAAGGGTACCCCTAGGGGGTTAATGAGCAATTTGCAAGCAGCAGCAGAGAAAATGTGAGCTTTCGTCAGTTTGAAGGTCCCTATAGGTGAAGCCTTCAAGATCCCTTATTCCCCCACAGCTACTCGAAGATTAGTTTAGAGTTAAGTTCAATATTATAGGAGTATCGATACATACCTTTATCTATGTGTTTGTTTGTGTGCAATGAAGCATTTGTATGTGAGCTTTAATGTGTTTTCGTCCCTGAATTGTCTTTTGTGTGTGTAGTTGAGCACTTTAGAGTCGAAAGCCCCATATTAGATTAAAGGAAAAGTTTAATGGAGATTAAACAGAAATTCCACATTCCTTACCACCCCCAGAGTCCAGGGATGGTGGAAAGGATGAACTGAACTTTAAAAAAAAAATCAATCAAGAGACAGGGAACAGCCCAATATTATAATGCACTGTGGGCTACACCAAGCAGGACCGACAGGTTCACCCCATTTGAAATGATAACAGGTAAGGGCCATGCAATTACCTGAAGGTATTATAGTAGGAGGTGTAGGGCCACAGAAAGGAAAAATACAGGACAATGTAAGGGAATTAAATAGGCAATTACATGAGTTGAGAGACGAAGTTAAAGACTGACAGATGATTAAGGATATGGAAACAGGCAAATCCAAAGAGCAACAATGGACCATACGAGGTAATTATGACAGGTGATACACACGCACTTGTAGATATGAGAACGTGAAGTAAACGGAGGCATTGCACACAGTTAAAGATACATGACAATTGACCAAGCGGTAACCCAGAGAACGGGAGCCGATGTTAATGTCTCCACAGATCTACGATCCTGGTCGTGGGCGTATAAGTACTGGCAACAAGATCGGGGATCATCACTGCTCATCCCGCACCACAGGAGGAACTTTGGTACAGCACGGACAGTGCCGAATGCGACACGCAATGGGGAATAATAAATGTAACAGTAAGAGAACAAGTGCTTTCAAATTGTAGTAAGGGTTTGTTTCAGATCGGGCGTGGGATGTCCGCCCAAAAGAGCCACTACCCAGCCACCTCCCACCTCTAATTTCACAGTCCGAGTAGAGATAATTGAAGCCCCTCAAACCACACTGACTGACCCATCTTGTCCAACTATGCATCCAGGACTGTCGAATGGTTTGGTACTAGTTAATCAGAAGTTTTGTATGATAATGTACACCATGTGCTGGTACCCGTAGTCTTGAATGTGTCCGGTGTCGTCCTGCCCCAATGGTGCTCAACCCATACCCAAGCGCTCTATACGGCTCTGACGCGCCAGTTGATGACTGAAGCAGTTCAGTTCAGTGACGAGATATGATCAGGCTTGGGAGGGAACCGCGTTAAGTGCAGCCTGATAAATGATGCTGCTACGATACTCAATATAGGGACATCATTTGTTAATCCAAAGCCTGGATACCGTGCTCGAAAGTCATGTGGGGCCTATCAATAAATTAACTGAAATAGGGAAAATTATTTCAGACGAAGCGAGCAGAAATGATGTATGCAACCCCTATGGATCTTGGGCACTGGAAGAAGCCCGAGAAAATTTAAGACAGACTAAAGAAGGGGTAGTCCCTTTATGGGTAACTAATGAGCATCTATTGAATCTCTCACGATACAAGAATCATGACTTGACCGGTTGCCAGCTCAGGGGTTAAACACGTGTATATAGAATGAATGTTGAATGTATAGTATATGCTAATAGGCATTGTATTAGTATTACCTGTCATACCGATGTCAATGTCATAACCCAGGCAAGACGCCCACAGTGACTGCTGGTACGGGACCCCAGCCATGGGGCCCATTTGTACACCTACAAATGGACTTTATACAAATGTCTAAATGTATGGAATATAATTATGTTTTAGTTCTGGTATGTTTGTTCTCGCGATGGGTGGAGGCGTATCCCACCCGACGAAATGATTCTGTTGTTGTTGTAAAATTGTTGTTCATTTTACTGCGAAAGAGATAAAGGAACTGTTGAAGGCCTTACAATGCAACCATCACCTTTCCTGCCCATACCACCCCCAGTCTACTGGAGCAGTGGAAAGACAAAATGGTATTCTGAAAAACAAACTAGCTAAATTATGTGAAGAAATCAGTTTGAAAGGGCCTGAAGCTCTACCCTTGGCGCTAATGACTATGCGCTCTCACCCTAACTATCTCAAGAGCTTGCATATACAGGTAGTAGAAGCTCAGAAAAAGCCCACCATTGAAGACTGCCATCAATACCAGCCCGGGGACCTAGTCCTAGTAAAGACCTTCAGGAGACAGAACTGTTTGGAACCTCGATGGGAAGGGCCTTTCCAAGTCCTGCTCACCACTCATATGGCCGTAAAGGTTGAAAGACGCCCTTGTGGATCCACGCATCGCACGTCAAGCGGACGCTGACATCGGACGGAAGTACTTGTGCAAGAACTTTAACTGAGCCGTCAGAATGCTGACTCTGATTTGGATCCTGTCCTGCGTGGTCCTTGAATGGACGACCAATTCTGCGGTTCAACGAATGCAGGCCGTAGCCTCGCAAGTTAATCGGACTAAATGTTGGATTTGTACTCATTTTCCTCTATGCAAAACAGCAGCTGAATTGCATGAGAGGGCGGAAAGGACCCTACCTTGTGCTGCTAACAACTCGTACGGCCCTGAAGATTAAAGGGAAGGAAGACTGGGTCCACGCCACTCGTTGTAAAAAAAAAACATTGTCCGGCAGTCCTATAACCGTCGTTACCAGTGAACTAATTTGCATTATGTATCGGATACTGCATTTTGCTATATTCTGCTTCTTGCTATATTCTGTGAAGTATACCCAAAAGATTCTCACCCCAACACTTTTTTGTCTTTATGCCGCGCCTATGCTAGACAAGTAGGACAGGGTGCCTGTTGGATATGTGCCCTGACTCCCCAACATGGAGGTGAGTCAAGCACCTATCAGGCAAAACCAATGAGTGAGGAAGAAGTGAAGGATCTCACAAATTTCCACGCCCAGTCAGATGATGCCGAATCCAATATGTTCAGGGGATGGTTCCATCGCTCTCCACCTGCTAATGGGTGGAACTATACAGATCATGGGATAAGAATCAAGCCTCCTCAGGAGCCGATAAACACTACCTGTTAGTGTTCGAACCTTGCAACCAGTACCTATAACCTGGGACAGCATGTTATGGATAAAGTGCAAGAAATAAAGAAAGTTGGGGAAAGATTTTTATAACAAGTAATTTTTATAACAAGGATTCCTGGTGGGCGACAGTAATGGGGTGGTTCTCCGGTTGGGGAAGTTGGCTGCTGTATGTTTTAATTGGGTTGGCCATAGCATGTGTTATAGGGTGTTGTGCATGTGTTGCTCTGCGAATTTGCTGTTCCCAAGTTATTAACAGTGTCTCTACTGGATTAGGAGGAACTCCAGTTGTCCCTCAAATGATGCGCACTGGTCCCAGTGAAGCCCACTGGCGGGGAGAGAAAGTTTACCCCGCCAGAGATCGGCCTTTTCCTTATGGTTATGAACCCCCTTATGATAATGAAGATACTGTTCCTCATTGCTATTAATCTAAAAGGTTAACAAGGAGGGATTGTGGGAGAATAAAATACATCTACAGGATAACAAAGGGTTAAGTGGTTAAACCATAGTGGAATACTACAACGAAGTCTCCTTGCACCAGTAGCAGACAAACCTGCGCTGTCAGCTATTGTGAAGGAAGAAAAACAAGTATCATAATCAAACTACCAAGAGTCCTTGAAACAAAGTTAGGATGTCTGTTATCAGCACATGAGATAGGGCCTAGTCACGCTATCTGTTGTCTGTCCAGATGACTCGTCGCCAGATGGGCTACTCAAGGTTTTGTGTAACTACTCAAGGTTTTTGCGTAATTATAAACTAAGACAGAACAATTGTATGCATGCCAAAGATAAAATTTCAATGTTATTAATTACGCACGCTTTTACTATAACTATGTGTGTACTCTGATGCTTCCTCAGAGTGCCGGCTAGCTCCGTTGTATGCTGCTGGGCTCTCTGTGATATCTTGATTCAATAAAGGCTTCCGAGACAAACCTCCTGGGTCTGAGTGTTCACTCCGTTTTCCGCGACACCTATTCTGGAGATTTGTAATAAAAACAGAAAGTGCTGGAAACACTCAGCAAGTCTGGTGACATCTGTGGAGAGAAAAACAGAGTTAACGCTTTCAACATGACTTCTTCTGAGACGAGTCATATTGGACTTGAAACGTTAACTCCGATTCTCTCTCCACAGCTACTTCCAGACCTGCTGAGCTTTTACAGAATATTCTGTTTTTAATACAACGGGTTAAAGTTGCAAGCAGAAGTCACCAAGCATCTTACAGATCATGATCCGATATAGTTTAATACACTAGTTATTCAGTAATAATTTACAGTCCCTTGAACTACAGATGTAAAAATACCCCTGAAATTTGCAGCACTTACACTGTACATATTTATGTGCATTTTTCTAAGCCAGTTACAGACCATCAGTTATGTTAACACTTGTCGTGTGGTATACACAACAACTAATTGTCTCACTAATGGGGTACAAGTGGAGATAACTGTAAATGATGCATAAATTACATGCTCAAAATATGAATGGAAGAAAATTAATCGAGACTGTCTTCAGTATGTCACCAATGTAATATAGCAGCCTAATGACAGAGAAATAGCTTCAGGGATGAGATTACCTTCGATACTTCCAGCCTTCCTGTCGACATTATGTTGTTGCATTTCCAGTAACCAGGGACCATGGTAGCTGATGTGACCCTGCATAGTTCCTACTGAGGTACATGGAGCTTTACAGCATTGAACATTTGTATCCTCTCCCTTCACAGTCATCTCCTTTCAACAGAGAAGGATCCAATAATTTCTTGCTCATACATTATTAATTTATATTCGAGGATTAACTGTGCAGCCATTATTTGAAGCCATTCCCCCCAAAACAATTTAATATCTTTTACCAACATAGAGAACTGAAGACAGAACTCCAGTGTCACTGAGGCAGTTACAATATTAACTTACTTGGTTTATTTGTTGCACCCTAGCTATGCATTCCAACATATTTGCTTTCATAACAGTCTAGGCACTATTTTGTTGATATCTATTTTGGTATGTACAGACCCATTCATGCACAATCAATATTAAATTTCCAACTGTCATACCTCATAAACTTATGATATAACTGAACTATAACTTCCATATGAGGTGCCAGGATCCCAATGGGAACACAACAGCAAACAGTCCAGTTGGACTGGCTTCCGGAATCATCTGCGTAAAATCCAGACCACCCCGTCACCTCATGACTTTAGGACCAACATGAGCAGGGAAAGCTGTTGCCATTTACCATCTAATGGGTACCCTTAGCCAATGAAGCAGCATTCTCCAGCATTGAACACCATGTGCAGAATAATTATTAATAACACTGCATATACTGTGCAACAGAGACACCACTGGTGTTAACCAAGACAGGTTTTGTACCATTCTCATTGATCATAATGACAGGTCCCGTCAGGGCATAGCAGTCAGCTGGAGCTTCTGGCAAGAGGTCTGTTAAAAAGCTTGAGGGAATAACTTGCATTGTCCCATCCTCACCATTAAACTTGCTGTAAATACATCTGTCCCTGACATTAGTGGGATAGCTAGGAAATAGAGATAGTTCAAGTAAGTTATATTGGTATTTGTGGGTGTTATGAATGAGTTTTTGCTTTAAAGTTTAAGTTTGATTTGTATTTATGTTACTGTGTGTTAATAAAGGTCAAATGGAGCTTTAGTTTCACTTTAAAATGGTGCTTGCATTTCTAATGAGGAGCTTTAAGACTCCTAAGGAGAAGTTAAACAAACACAACAGTAGACAACTGGCAACGGGGGGCCAGAGAGGCAGGTCCCTCCCACAGAAATGCACACAGAAGAAGAGAAACGGCAGTTGTTTTGGAAGCTGTTTGAGGGCAGTTGGTTTTGAAAGTAGCTGCCAGGAGAGACTGGAGCAAAGGGGACAGATAGCCAATCCCAAGCTAAAGAAAAACCCCAAATATCCAGAGGAGAGGAAGAGGGGAAAGCCCAAGAAGACCGCCTAGTCAAAGAAAGGACAGGAACCTGGGAAAAGGTCCTGCTAATGAAGTTAAGAGTGAGGAGCAGAGAGAAAGGCTCCAAGCCACAGATTTAAAGAGACAAAAGCTGCAGAAAGTAGATGTAAAGCAAGGACAGCTTGCATGCGGCAAGAAAGCCCAAAGAGACGACTGAAGGTCTGTAACTCTTTGCCATGGGAATATGAAGCAGTGCTGTAGTACTCATGGCTGAGTTGGTGTGAAAGAGTGTGTAGAAGAGAGCTTGAATGCATGTGGTGACCCAGGGAAGAGGAACATCAAAAGGAGATATTGAAACCCTGGAGTAGAACCCTTGCAGAAGGGTCTGAAAGAAAGCATCAGTTGGGGAGAAGATTCCAAGGCGAGGTTTTGGAGAGTGGAGTTTGGAAACCCTTGTGTGAAGGATGGAGTGCAGTGAGATCGATTGGCTCACAGTGTGATAAGCATCTGGGGGGAGTTGAGGAGAGATCCATAGCAACTGTTTGAAGTGGTAGCTGTCAATTGGTTTCAGAATTGTGTGTCTGACCACAGGGTGCCATAGGTATACATGGACTGTGTACTTGCTGTGAACTTTTGAGTTTTTGTAACTTGTGTTATCCTTGCAAATCTGTATACATCTGTAAAGGTATAGTTGTAGGTGAAGGAGTATTGTAATATAGTTCATTCCCTGTTGAATAAATGTTTCATTCTTTTGTTAAAAGTTCACCAACTGACTCCTGTGACTCTGTTCAGTATCTACTCACCACGCATCTAAACAAACAAACAAACAAAAGTTAGGATCTATCAAGCTGGGTTCCATTCTGGGGTCAGGCTTGTCCATGGGCAGCCTCAGCTGGGATTGTAACAGGGAGGGATGACGACCCTATATTAATTGTAAACACCATGTCCAGCCCCACATCGTCTTATGTGGACTCCCCACCAAGCAAATTACAATAGAATAAGAGCAGACCTAGCAGCTCAAACTGTGCAAAATGTGCTGCTGGGCATCAGTAGTAGAATTCTATTGCAACACAGTTTTTCAACTCATTACCAAACATATCCTTCATTGTTGCATCGCCATCAAGCCAGATTTTGTACAATCAGCTGGAAATATTTGCATGCAGGAACCAGAACAACTGCCAATGAAAGTGAAATGCCAACCTGGTACAGCTACAATGTGCAAGCAGCATGTTGCACGTAAAAATAAGCGATTCCGCAAATAACAAACCAAATGAAACATCCTGTTATGATCCCTGTGGAGATCAACAAACTAAAAGGACCGAATTTTCCGAACTAACCCAACAAAAAAATCAATGGACAAAATTTCAAATTTATAACTTTTATTTTAACAATCAAACCAAAAAGATCAACATAAATTATATATAAGCAGGTAAATGATTGTTGACAGATATTTAACAAATTGCATATCAACTAGCAGATACAAGGAAGATCGGCCTCACAGATTTATGATTCAGCCCACTCAACGTCTATGGTAATGCGGTCACCCACAATGTCCTTCATAACTCTGTCTTCCTCTTGTAGAGTTCCAGCTCCTTTCTTCATGCAGGATTTATCCACTGATTCTCTGCTGACAGCTGTTCACAACCAACCTGCATCCCACAGGCACAGTCGTCATCAAAATGCCTGCTCCGGTCAATATTGGTCCCTTTAAAATAACTGAAACAATGGTAGTAACTTCACTTTTCTGAGCTGCGCTCATGGATCCAAACATCAGACTTCCTTCTTTAACACTGCCCAGCAGCCCCTCACCCCCCACGCACGCATACACACTGCTCTCCACAGCCTAACTTACCTGCAATGCTGGCTGATCTGATATCTTATTGCTCCATGCCTCTCTGTTTTCAATAGTTTCAGTTTCCCAGAAATCTGAGGACACAGCCTCATTTCCCAGGCTGCTTTTTAGAAATCAGAGAAGACCCACCAAAATGTGACTGAATGGGAAATAATAGAATCTGAAAACAAACCAACTAGGAATAGAAAAACAGTTTGTCGGAGCTTGTACACGTATCTAAAGAGGAAGGGATTAGCTCAAGTAAACGATGGCCCCTTAGAAATTATTATGGGGAATGAGGAAAAGACAGAGATATTTAACAAATTTTTTGTGTCTGGCTTCACAGCAGAAGACACAAGTTACACGGCGAAAATAGAGGGTAACCTAGGTGCTAATAAGATTGGGGAATTTTAGCTAATTTATATCAGCAGCGGAAAAACAATGGAGAAAAGCAAGGGACTAAAATCAGATAAGTCCCCAGGACCCGATAGCTTACACCTTGGGGTCTAAAAGAGATAGCTGAAGAGATTCCCTGGATTCTGGAATGGTCCCAGCAGATTGAAAGTTAGCATATGTAACACCACTATTCAAAAAGTGAGGGAGAGAGATAACAAAGAACTACTGGCCAATGAGCCTGCTGTCAGTCACTGGGAAAGTGCTGGAATCGATTATTAAGGAATTCTTAACAATGCCTTAGAAAATGAAAATAGGTTGAAAATAAGTCAACATAGTTTTAGGAAAGGGAAATCCTATTTGACAAACTTATTAGAGCTCTTTGAGGTTGTAACTAGGAGAGTAGATAAAGTGGAACCTGTAGGTGTGTTATACATGGATCTCTGAAAGCCATTCGATAAGGTACTGCAAAAAAAGGTTAATCGACAAGGCTCTTAGAGTTCAGGTGATAGATAGGCATGTATAGCAGATTGGTTAATGGGCATAAAGCAAAATAGGGTTAAATGAATCATTTTCAAGTTGGCAAGCTGTGGCTAGAGGAAATGCAACGATCAGTGCTGGCGCCTCAGCTATTTTCAATCTACATTAATGACATAGACAAAGTGACAGAGGGAATTCTATCTAAGTTTACTGATGATACAAAGCTACGTGGGATTTCAAGCAGTGACGAGGACACAAAGAGGCTGTGAAGAGATTTGGTATATTAAATTAGTGATCAACAAGATGGCAGATAGAGTTCAGTGTGGGGAAGTGTGAAGTTATTCACTTTGGTCATAAGAATAGAAAACCACATTTTTAAAAGTTATGAACCTTGTAAATGTTGTAAATTAAACTTGTATTTTAACACAATAGGTTAGCATTCAGGTACAGTAAGCATTGAGGCCTGACTTTTTCAGTCGGTGTGCCTGAGGTGGGCCTGACATGCTGGCACCTAAAATGATGCACGATGACAATATGCCTTGGTGGGAACCAACCCGGGTCCCCAGAGCATCCCTCGATCTCTGGAAGACCAATCCACCAGCAATACCACTAAGCCATCGCCTGGGGTTGAGAGTCCTTAGAATTCAGATTGGCACCACATCCACAAACATTCATTCCCTCCACCAGTAACGCACAGCAGCAGCAGTGTGTACCACCGACAAGATGCACTGCAGGAATTCACCAAGATTACTTCGATAGCACCTTCCAAACCCATGACCACTACTATCTAAAAGGACAAGTGCAGCAGGTAGATGGGAACATCACCACCTGGAAGTTCCCCTCCAAGTCACTCACCATCATGAGCTGGAAATATATCACTGTTCCTTCACTGTCGTTGGGTCGAAATCATGGTACTCCCTTCCTAACAGCACTGCGGGTGCACCTACACCACATGGACTGAAGCGGTTCAAGGACGCAGCTCACCACCACCTTCTCAAGGGCAACTAGGGATGGGCAATAAATGCTGGCCCAGCCAGCGAAACCCACATCCCGTGAATGAATAAGAAAAATGTCCTAAATGATCAGCTTCCTATCCTATGCCACAGTATTGATCCTGTCAAGCCCCTTAACAACCTTAAATGTTTCAATGGGATCATCTTCCTGGTTGATGAATAGATAGAAGGTAAGATGAAGCAGCAAAAGGGTATATGACAAATGTTAATGTGTTAAAACAAGTGAGAATCAGGCTGTGCATAGATAGTTCAGAGGGGAAGTGAAAAAGCAAATAAGAAAGATCAAAAGCAAGTATGAGATAAGACTGGCAGTTAACATAAAAGGGAATGTAAAATTCTTCTTTGGGAATATAAATGGTAAACAATTAGTAAGAGGATGGCTGAGGCCAATTCGGGCTCAAAAGGAGATCTGATCATGCAGGAAGAGGGCCTGACTGAACCACTAAATGTGTTCTGCACTTCTGTCATTACCATGGAATAAGATTCTACTAAACGCAGAGCAGAAGATAAGGCAGTGTGAGAATGGATGTTATTTTCTTAATATTTTTGGGGAATATTGTGTTATTCTGTAAAGAATTCTGGGTGTGTGTGTGTGTGTGTGTGTGATTTAATTAAGCTTGGCAAGAGATTGACAGGAATCAGGTTGTCTGGAGAGGATGTTTCCTCTTGTGGGAGAATCTAGAACTGTTTAAAAATAAGGGGTCATCCATTTAAGATAGAGATGAGGAGAATTTTTTTCACTCAGAGGGTTATGAGTCTTTGGAACTCTCTTACTGAAAAGGTGGTTGAAGCATACTCTTTGAATATTTTTAAGGCAGAGGTGGATAGGTTCTTGGTAAGCAAGGGAATGATCAGTTATCAGCTGTAGGTGGGATGCAGATTTGAGGATACTATCAGATCAGCCATGATCTTATTAAATGGCGGAGCAGGCTTGAGAGGTTGAATGGCCTACTTCTGCTCCTTGTCCATATGTTCATATAGTAGTGGTGATATTATATTTCATTGACCTGAATGCAAAGACAAGACAGAGACATAAAAGATTTTAAATTTGAAAGGGTTTGAGATTCAAAGATGAGCGAGAACAATGGAACTGGAGATGAAAGGTGATAAAGGAATTTTAGAGTAACTGAGGAGAGCTTGGCTAGAGATAGTTGGAACTGAGCTGGGAACTGTCACCCCTGGGCTGGGAGGATGTGCAGTTTGAATCAACCATCCAGTCAAGCCAGAAATGTCTTGGACTGCAACAAGCAGTTTTATTCTGAAGTGGATTTAACATGCATTGGCATGTTAAAGTAATATACTTGCATAGTAGCCCTTCAGTTCTGATGGGAACAATCTGTTACTCCAGGCTGTTGCTGCCATCAGGACGTTGCTGCTGTGTGGACACGTTAATCAAAATCCATCTGGTTTAAATATCGCATTGATGGGGGTAGAGGTCATATGGTATGCCTTTATTAAAGCTACAGCAATTTTCTTTGTGTAATATTACTGGATTTCTTTTATAGCCAACATCAATAAGGGAATGTAGCTTGGAGTTGCTTCCTTGTGGGTCTGACCAAGTACAGAGTCTTTTTGCGGAATATTTTGTGAGGCTAACATTAATAATGTAACTGTAATCTTGTGTACTTCAGTTTTCTTTAAATCTTGTTAATAAAACTTTTACTTCTAATTTTAAAATCCCAGAAGTGTTACTGGACCTCTCACTGCTGAGATCGGTACACCTTCCTCTCATTTTCAGAATAAAAATACAAGGATATGGCCCGTAAGCCAAGTTTCCCTCTGGGATTTGGTTTGAGCAGCAATTAACATCGTCTGTGGTCATAACAATAGTTGAAATCCTGGATGGCCTTTAAAAGAAATGGTATAGAGCAGGTATTAGAGAAGCTGACCAAAATTCGATTAGTCAGTAGAATCAGACAAGGTGCTGAGGGAAATAAAGTTGGAAATCGTGAAGGTTTCGTCCAAATCCTTTTAGATATGGTGGTGGTGCTAGACTGTGCACATAGGACGTAAGGAGAAATTCAGCAACTGTAACCCAGTCAGGTCAGTTAGTTAGTTGTGGGAAACCTTTAGATTTAATGGTGCAGGATAAAATTATCAGTGTGGAGTGATTAAGGAAAACCAACAAGATTTGTGTGAAAATCATGTTTAACTAACTTGATTGATGTTTTGATGAGGTAACAGAGATGGTTGGATGAGGTCATGCTGTTGGCATGGTGTAGCTGTACATCCAAAATTCGTATGAGGAGTGCCACATAATAGGCTGGCAGCAAAGTTAACGTCAATAACTTACAATGGATGGTGGCAGCATGAATATTAAGTTGGCTGAGTGACAGGAAACAGAAGGTAGTGGAGAATATTTGTTTTTCAGATTGGAGGAAGGTATACAGTGGTGTTGCCTACTGGCCGGTGCTTGGGTCACTATGTTTTAAATTTTTTTCATGAATTAGGCATGGTTATGAAATTTATAGGTGACACCAGACTTAGAAAACTAGTGAACTGTAAGGAAGATAGTGATAGACGACAAGGCATATGTAGGCTGGTGGACACATAGCAGATCAAAGTTAACACAGAGATGTGCTAAACGATCAATCTTGGTTGGAGAAGGTTTCTAAACTATCAGGTAAAATTCTAAAGGGGAATCAGGAACAGAGAGAGACCTGTGGTTTTATGTGCACACATCGTTAAAGGTGGCAGAGGAGGTTGAGAAAGTGCTTAAAGCAGCATACTGAAACTTGGTTTAACAAATAGAGTACATAAGCAAGATTTTTTTTTTTACAGGACGTGAATGTTGTTGGCTAGACCAGCAATTTTTTTATTGCCCACCCCTAATTGCCCATGAGGAGGTGGTGGTGATCTGCCTTCTTGAACCGCTGCAATCCATGTGGTGTAGGTACACCCACAGTGCTGTTAGGGAGGGAGATCCATGATTTTGATCCAGCGACAGAGAAGGAACGACAACATATTTCCAAGTCAGGGTGGTGAGTGGCTTGGAGGGGAACTTGCAGGTGGTGGCATAATGCATTTACTGCCTTTGTCCTTCTCGGTGGTAGAGACCTTGGAATTGAAACAACATTTATGAACGTTTATTTGAACTAAACTGGTTCGGGCTCAATTGAAGCATTCTATCCAATTCTAGGCACCACAATTCAGGAATGATGTGAAGGCTTTAGAGACCATGCAATACAATTTACGAGAGGAGGGTTTTAAAAAAACATTTGTTCATGGGATGCGAGAATCATAGGCAAGGTTAGTATTTATTGCCTGTCCCTAATTGCCCTTGAGAAAGTGGTGGTGAACTATCTTCTTGTAGGTATACCCACAGTGCTGTTAGGCAGGGAGTTCGAGTATTTTGACCCAGCAACAGTGGAGGAACTGGATATATAGTTTCAAGTCAGGATGATGCGTGACTTGGAGGGGAAGATGCAAGTAGCTGTGTACCTATTAGCCTGCTGCGTGTATTCTTCTGGGTGTTTGGAATACAGCTTCCAATAATAATTAATTACTAAATATCACTAAAATTATCCAGTTTGTTTTTTTTCCTTCAAATATCAGTATTGAACATTCCATAATATGCTTTCACATATGTAACAGAATCAGCTGTTGCAATCTATTCGGTTATCACAGAATCACAGCATTACACAGTGCAGAAGAGGCCCTTCGGCCCATCAAGTCTGCACCGACACGTGAGAAACACTTGACCTACCGACCTAATCCCATTTACCAGCACTTGGCCCATAGTCTTGAATGTTATGATGTGCCAAGGGCTCATCCAGGTACTTTTTAAAGGATGTGAGGCAACCCGCCTCCACCACCCTCCCAGGCAGTGCATTCCAGACCATCACCACCCTCTGGGTAAAAAAGTTTTTCCCCACATCCCCCCTAAACCTCCTGCCCCTCATCCTGAACTTATGTCCCCTCGTGACTGACTCTTCAACTAAGGGGAACAGCTACCCCCTATCCACCTGTCCATGCCCCTTATAATCTTGTACGCCTCGATTAGGTCGCCCCTCAGTCTTCTTGAAAACAAACCAAGTCTATCCAACCTCGCTTCATAACTTAAATGTTTCATCCCAGGCAACATCCTGGTGAATCTCCTCTGCACCCCCTCCAGTGCAATCACATCCTTCCTATAATGTGGCGACCAGAACTGCACACAGTACTCCAGCTGTGGCCTCACCAAGGTTCTATACAACTCCAACATGATCTCCCTACTTTTGTAATCTATGCCTCGATTGATAAAGGCAAGTGCCCCATATGCCTTTTTCACCACCCCACTAATATGCCCCTCCGCCTTCAGAGATCTATGGACACACATGCCAAGGTCCCTTTGTTCCTCAGAACTTCATGGTGACATGCCGTTCATTGAATACTTCCTTGTCAAATTACTCCTTGCAAAGTGTTTCACCTCACACTTTTCAGAGTTAAATTCCATCTGCCACTTATCTGCCCATTTGACCATCCCATCTATATCTTCCTGTAGCCCAAGACACTCAACCTCACTGTTAACCACCCGGCCAATCTTTGTGTCACAAAGATTAGTTCCAAATCACAAAAGATCTCAGACTAATGCACCATTTCTAATGGAAAAAGCACCTTGAACTAATGCAGCATTTCAAACAAATGCAAAGTAATCCAACATCATGGCAGCATCTTAAAGTAACAAAATATGAATTTTGCTGAAAAAAAATCAGCACTCTTTTCTTATGCAGTATAAATTGTTGTTCCATTTACATTTGGTATTCTTACTAATTGTCCTGATGATTGCAAGGTGAAAACCTTCAACAACATGTGTTTTATTCAGCAATACTCAAGATCTATACTATCTAATGACTATTTGCAACAGATCAACACAGACTAATATAACACCCTAAGCTAATTTGGCATCTGAAATTAATACAACATCCCAATCTAATCCATCAAGTTTTAGAAGATGTTCTGTTAAACGCAACTGCTTAATTATTTAGCGTGACTAATGATTCCAATACAAATACACTTCTATTATGAAAATATTAAAAGCACAATAAAGTGCAGAACATTCTACTTTTTGAAATAATACGTCTGTCTCTATGTACTTACTAATTCTACCCCCCACATAGTCGCCTATGTTGTTTATATAAATGACAAATAATAGGGGACTCAGCACAGATCCCTGTGGTACGCCACTGGACACTGGCTTCCAGTCACTAAAGCATCCTTCTGTCATCACCCTCTGTCTCCTACAACTAAGCTAATTTTGAATCCACCTTATCAAATTACCCTGTATGCCATGTGCATTTGCCTTCTTTATAAGTCTCCCATATGGGACCTTGTCAAAGATTTTGCTGAAATCCATATAAGCTACATCAACCGCACTACCCTCATCTACACACCTGGTCACCTCCTCAAAAAATTCAATCAAATTTGTTAGGCATGACATCCCTCTGACAAAGCCATGCTGACTAACCCTGTATGTTGAAACTAATGTCAATGTTGACGCAACTATTCAGTCCCAGCGGACATCCTAAACAGTATAAATGAAAGCCTCTTCACCATTTAGTTGGGAGAAATTACCTGCAGCAGGAAGGGACAGGATTGCTTCATACAGAATATGATTGAGGCATTTCTCAATGCTGTTAAAATATATTACCTTATACTTGTCGTCATTGGCATCCCTGGTAAGTAACTATAATCAATTAAATATTGAAAATCTTGAGTTGATTCCTGCCTTTGCCCTGTGACTGATAACATAACACCCAGCGATGACTGTCATAGAGACAGACGTATTATTTCAAAAAGTAGAATGTTCTGCACTTTATTGTGCTTTTAATATTTTCATAATAGAAGTGTATTTGTATTGGAATCATTAGTCACGCTAAATAATTAAGCAGTTGCATTTAACAGAACATCTTCTAAAACTTGATGGATTAGATTGGGATGTTGTATTAATTTCAGATGCCAAATTAGCTTAGGGTGTTATATTAGTCTGTGTTGATCTGTTGCAAATAGTCATTAGATAGTATAGATCTTGAGTATTGCTGAATAAAACACATGTTGTTGAAGGTTTTCACCTTGCAATCATCAGGACAATTCGTAAGAATACCAAATGTAAATGGAACAACAATTTATACTGCATAAGAAAAGAGTGCTGAATTTTTTCAGCCAAATTCATGGTTTGTTACTTTAAGATGCTGCCATGATGCTGGATTACTTTGCATTTGTTTGAAATGCTGCATTAGTTCAAGGTGCTTTTTCCATTAGAAATGGTGCATTAGTCTGAGATCTTTTGTGATTTGGAAATGCTTTATTCGCTCGGTTTAATGATTGATTTGAGATGCTGTATTAGTTGAGCTGCTGCATTGTTTTGAGCAGCTTTATTGGTTTGAGTTCTATTTGTATGAGGAAATGTATCCTGGAGGAGCTGTATTAGGTTGCAGTGCAGTGTTAATTTTAAGATGTATTAGTGCGAAATACAATATTAGATTGTGATGCAGTATTAGTTTTCGATGCTGAGTCATTTTGAAGTGATGCATTTTAGTCATTAGCTGTATTAATTTGAGTCTTTGTCTTAATTAGAACTATAGGTTTGGAAAGGATCTTGTAAGAATTTCATATCCTGTATTGATATAAAATGCTGTGAAAGATTGAGGATATATTTTATTCAGCAGCGATTCTTGTTTAAGGTGCTGTATTAAGATGAGATTCTCTAATGTTAGAGGTGCTGTATTAGTTTAAAAGGAACAGTCGTGTGCAGGCTCATTTCTCACATCAACTACCTAAAGTGATATCTTAAGGTGGCTCATCTCTAAACTTAAGAAAACAGTTGGGTTATTTTAGATAAAAGGTGTAACCAAGTGCTAAAATATATGCAGCGTTAATAATACTTGCCTGTCTGAAAGTCCAGATTTCACAGAATTGTGAATTGGCAATTGCGACAGTGTGAACTTGCCTGGAGCTGCTAAACAGACACAAGCAGGTTCAGCAATTTACTGTTGTCTAGAAGCAATATTCGTGAAGCAGTGCATGTTGACTGCTGGAGTTCAGTAACAATGAAGATATAGTGTGCTCTGCGTTGCTAATGTCAGCAAGTTGCAGGATAACTCAAATGCTAGAGAAGAGGTGTACAGATTCAGGACGAAACATTATAAGTCCTGGTAGAGGATCTCCAAAGAGGGAAGTCTGTCCTTTGGCACAGGTGTGGGGGATAACACCGCCTCACACCCCTCCCCTCACTTCCCTATCTCCTGCGGTTTCTGCTGCTCCCTCTGAACTCCAGACATTACTCGTCCCCATCAAGGGGCATGCTTAGCATGATGGCCATGAGAAAGTACTCATTTCTCCTGGGAGCTCCTGTAAGGTGTCCAGTGAGGTGGAGTAGTACAGCATTTACTCTTTTTAGGTGAAGCCTCTGAGAATCCCCATGATAAATGTTGCTCGAGTTGTGTTGAAGTATTGAAATAATGGGGAGTTGTAAGATAGGTATTGCAATCATTGTTGGAATTTTTAATCTTCATATAGTCTGAATGAAATGAATTACGAAGGTAACCTGGAGGATAAGTCCATAGAGTGTATTGTCGACAGGTTCTTAGAACAATATGTTCATGAACCAACTAGTGAACAGGCTATTTTATAACAGGTAACGTGTAATGAGACAGGATTAACTAACAACCTCGTAGTATCGGGTGCTTTAGGTAAGAGTGATCACAACATGCTAACATTTCACATTCAGTTTGAGTGTGAGAACGTTGGGACTGATCCTAGTGTCCTAAACTTAAATAAAGGCAATTAAAGGGGTATGAAGATGGAGTTGGCTAAGATGGACTGGGAAACTAGGTGTGAAGTTAAGATGGTAGAGAAGCTGTGGCAGACATTTAAGGAGATCTGGTTCAAACTGCTGCATAAAGAGTATTCTCAAACTATCTCGGGTTGTGATTTCACATGTAAGGCACTGAATAATCCTTGGCTAGTGGATATCCTCTTGACCATCGTCAGTTAATGCTTTGCCTGGCACCCCTTCTTTAAATTCACTTGTTGCATTCTCTTTTGTGCAAGAGGAGCACTAGAAGTCTCACTTTCAAAATAAGAGGTAATTTATTTCAATTCAATTCATGGAGTGGGAAAACCCCACAAAACAAGCTGCTGTTGATTGTTCCAGCAACACCATAAAACTTGACGGTCACACCGAAACAATTACATTCTTCACCATGAGTGAAACAAAAGCTCCAAACAAGCTGCTGTAAACTATAAACACTGAGTTTGAGGATACGAAACCTCAATGGCTCGGGAGTGGGAAGAAAACGTCCTGCAAGGTTAAAGTTATTGTTCTCTAGGCAGTGATACAACTATGTGCAATTGTGTTGAGCTGGGCTAAGGGTACTGAGGTATAGTATACATTCTAACGTGTACTGCTGGCCTCAGGCATAGAGAATGATCTGCTGATCAGTAATCGCCTGTCTTTTTTTCCTTCTTTGCGTTGCAGTTAATTTAATGGCGATTGTGATCCTCTCCAGAGGGAAGTGTGGGTTCTCCGCCTGTATCGCACGCTATCTGGTGGCCATGGCAGTGGCTGATCTACTGGTTGTAATTGATGGAGTCGCATTATACCGGATCAGTTATTATTATTTCCGGGGCTCCTTCCTTGATATTACCCCTGTCTGCAGAATCATAGTTGTCCTGAGCCATATATCCACAAACACTTCAGTTTGGTTGACAGTCACTTTCACCTTTGATCGTTTTGTTGCCATTTGTTGTCAGAAGCTGAAAACAAAATATTGCACAGAGAAAACTGCAGCTGTGGTGATTGCAACAACCTGTATTCTGTTCGTTTTGAAAAGCATCCCTTTCTACTTTACATTAGAACCTGACAGGGTAATTGGCAATGTACCATGGGATTGCTTAACAAAAGAAAACTATTTCACTGATCTTGGGTGGGTGGTATTTGACTGGGCTGATTCAGTTCTAACCCCCTTGCTCCCACTCATTTTAATTCTGTTGCTCAACTTCCTGACGATCAGACACATTTTGGTGACCAGTCGAGTCCGTAAGGGACTGAGGGATCAAAGCATAGGAAATAATCAGAGTGACCCAGAGATGGAGAGCAGGAGGAAATCTGTCATCCTGCTCTTCACTGTTTCTGGCAGTTTCACAGCTTTGTGGTTGACAACTGTTGCAGAATTCTTATATTATAACATTACAGAGACTAATTATGCTGATTACAATGATTCTCTAATTGTCTTTGAACAAGTTGGATATGTGCTACAAATTTCAAGTTCCTGCACAAACACTTTTATTTATGGGTTGACCAATACCAAATTCAGGGAGCAGTTCAAGGTCTTGGTGAAATATCCAGTGAACCTGATTGTTAAATTAATTAAGCAGTAAGAAAAGCTGAGCTCAGATCAGAGTTGCATCTGGTTGTGCCCAGTTCAATATGTGCCCCAAGACTTCCCTCCCTTGAATTGCAACAGATTCGCTTTTGATCTCATTTGTGTGTGACATTGTTTGTTGCTTGTGCTGTGAGCTGTTTTGACTAACAAATCCACCACTTGTTTTCAAGACAGGGCAGGCAGCCAATGTGTTGAATTTCAGTTGTTAGCAGTCAATTCATTCACATTACGTCACAACCTGTGGACAGCCCCTGGGACCAAAGCTGATCAAATGGGTTGTAGTTGTAGAGGCTGTGGAATTAAGTTTTTCAGAATGTTTTATCCAATTGTTTTAAGACATGCTATGTAAAATATTAATTTATTATGTAATTAGATGAACATAAACATGCATTCAACTTTTTTGAAAGGAATACTTTTCCTAAGCAAAGGATACTGGTCTACAAAAGTGACTATGTAGCATTTGCAAAGGACACATGCTGCTTTTATGGACAGCACTCTATGGAATGCTCAGAGAGAGGTCATATTCTCCTGCTGTTGTGTGAAAAGATATTTGATTTAGAAGAATCAGAAAGAGACTGCCACAGGGGTAGCGGCCTTAACACACCTTTTTATTCTGAAACCTCTTTCATTTCAGTTAAGCTGTTGTGATTTGAAAACCCCAGCAGAAGACCTCATTGCTGCAAACTGAGAGTTCATAAAGGGGAATTCTGGATCAATACCTCCAGTGAGCAACCCCTTAGCTGTAAACAAGCATCTGTATTCTCTATGTTTTTTTTTCTGACTTTACTTGCCACTTGGCCAAATTTGTAATATCTCATACGCTCCAGAATCCTACTTTTTTCATGCTTGGAGGGATTGCATGTATGCTGTATTTGCATTAGCAGGTAGATGAACATATTTGCATCTTTTAAAAACTTTTGTTAATAATTTCTGCAAATTTACCCAAGCAAGTTCTAGAAATAAAACTAACCCTTTTTACTTGTTAATCTAAGGAACCTGGCTGACTTATTACTTGCACTGAGCTAGACACAGTTAAATATATGTAAACTCTGTCAGCGCAGGTGTGGGACAAAGAGAGAAATCACATCACGCCTGTTGACCTGGACATAACACAATATAAAAAAGACACATGCACTCTCTCATGGTGCTATTTCTACCTAGTTGCTGTTAATGTTCATACCAGCTCATCCTCCTTCCCTTTCTAGAACAGTGGTCTCTCTTTCTATATTCGATGTGAATTGAAAGATTGTGACCAATGCTGCTGCTCTTTCTGCCTTTTCTCCTTTTGAAGAGAGATAGATGGAGGGAGGTAAATGTACTCATTAGAGCAGAGACAGTTCAGGGGAAATTTGACCTAGTACTTCACCATATGATGAGTGTAGTTAGAATAAATGTGGGTAAACTGTTTCCAATGACAACCAGGGGACACACATTTAAAGTAATTGGCAAAAGAACAAGATGAGATAATTAGTTTTTTTATGCTACGAGTTGTTTTGATCTGGAATATATTTTCTTAAATGGCAATGGTAACAATTCAAACAAACACTTTCAAAAGAGAATTGGAGAAAGACTTGAATGGGAATTTTTTGCAAGGTTATGTAAAAAAAGGCAGTGTTGTGAATCTAATTGGATAGTCCTTTCAATGAGCAGACAGAGGTTTAAAGGGCTGAATGTGCTGTATTATTAGAATATTTCAGGAGCAGAGATTGAGTGAGAGGTGGGGGACCGAGAGAGCGAAGGAGGAAGAGTGATACAGGACAACGAGAGGAAAAGAGTGACAAAGGATGGGAGAGAGAAAAGGCAATAGGGTGAAAGAAAGAAGCAGAGAGAGAGCTTGCAACAGAGAGAGAAAAAAATATTAGGAACGTAGATTGAGAGACCAAAGGAGGGAGTTGGAAAGACTTAAAATTAAAGGAAAGGGAGAGGAAGGTAATGGGAAAGGACAGAGACAGCTCGAGAGAGAGTGGGGAGAGAGAGCAAGTGAGAAGGATGTTCAAAGAGGTAACAGAAATATGCACACAGAGAGTGAATGATTGAGAGAATGAAAAAAACAAAGAAAAAGAGAGAATAGGTCAGGAGGTGGAACGGAAAATTCGAGAACGAGAGAGAGATGGAAGAGGGCATGATAGAGAATTTAATAGATAACGAATGGATGTTAGAGACAAGGACAAGGAGGAAGTGAAAAAGAACAAGAGAAAGCATGAGTCATAGAGACAGGGACAGAAATAGACACAAAAAAACCTGGGTCAGAGACTCACAGAGAACAATAAACTGATAAACAGACAAATAGAGATTCAGTCAAGGACAGAAAAGTGACATGACAGTGACAGGGAAAGGAGAAAGAGGCAGAGGTGGAGAAAACAGACAGCGACAGAAAGAGAGGTATCGACATTTAATGAGAAATTGTGGAAAAAATAGAAAGAATGAAATGCATGGGAAAGGGGAAATGGACAAAGATCAAGGGAGGAATGAATAGATGTCGAAAGAAAGAAATAGAATCAGTGACTGAGGGAAACAAGAATAGAGAGAGAGAAAATACATCAATTTTGAGTCAGTGATGGACAGAAAGAGAATAAGAGAGCAAGTGGCAGAGACAGAGAAGGGACAGAACAAGAAACAACCAGAGATGAATGGGTATGAAAGAGAGAGAGATGGATAGAGCAGACATTGAGAGATAAAGGGGAGGAAGAGGAGGAAGAAAGAGAGTGTGGGATCTTGCTAAAGAGAAAAACTGGTAAAAGGGACAAGAAGTCTCCCAACAGAGGCCCTCATCCCACATGTAAACGCTCCTCCCCAATACATACCCACCCCTACCCAATAGGTATCCACACCTCACTAATATAGGTCCATCAATAACTAACACGTATCTGTATATCTCCAACATGGGCCTGCAGCTCCCCAAAACAAACCCACCCATCTGATCCTCCCCAACACTGATCATCTCCTCCCCAACAAGGATCCACCCCTCCCCAAAACAGACACAACCCTAGTGAACCTAGATCTGCCAAACCCCTCTTTCCCACACACATAATTTTCACCAGAGTGACTCAAATAATTTCTGACCAAGGGCCATCGTCGATCTGAAACGTTAACTCTCTTTCTCCCTCCACAGATCTGCATGCCCTGCTGAGTATTTCGAGAATTCTCTGTTTCTTTATCAGATTTCCAGTATCTGCAGTATTTTACCTTTGAAAGAGGAGAGCAATGGAGATGGAGACTTGGGAGCAGCACAGAGGAAATTAGAAATGGTAATAGAGAGAGGGACTGATAGATGTTTATAAAGGGAGAGGCATAAATGGAGAGATAGTGAGTAATCAAGAGAAAGTTTGAGTTAGAGAGTCATTCATAGAGAGATAGAGAAGGATATAAACGGAAAAGAAGTAACTGAAGGGGAGAGTTGGAGATGGAGGGTATCAATGGCGGAGAGACAAGCTGGTGATGGAGTAACAGACAAGGGGAGACTAGATGGAGATAAAGCAATAGCGATGTGGAAGAATGGGGGTGGAGGAAGGGGCACTGAGGTAGAAATGGAGAAATTGATATGAAGTGTGTTTATCAAACAGTGTTATAAAGATATAGAGAGATTCACGGTAAGAGGGAGACATATTGATCTGAAAAGTAACAGCAAGGGGAAAATGGAGGTAGGAGATTTAAAGAGAAAGAAGGAGAGATGGTGCTGGAGAAATAATACCCTAGAGATGGGAGACAGAGGAACAAGGAGAGAGTCAGAGGTGTTGAGATAGTAACAGAGCAATTAGGAATGTCCTTCACGGCTGTAATGTTCTGCTCACTTCCAAAGAATGAATTAAAAGAAAGATGAGATTTTGAGCAGATCATTAAGAGAGGAAGAGATTAAGGAGAGAGTATCTGAAAGGTCAAAGAATTGAATTGAATAGCAAGTGGCAGAGAGTGAAAGTAAAAGATAGGAAAGTAGCAAGAGCAGCAAAGAGCTTTGAAGTTATAGGAATGAGGCAACTTTTAGAGCATCTAAAATAAAACAGAGATTCAGCATCTTCAAAGAAGCTGACATTCCAGAGTTCAAACCAACATAAACCCCGACTGAGAGTTGAGCCCAAACGCAAGGCTGACACCCCAGCCATACTGACAAAACTGCACAGCTGGAGGTGCCTCTTTCAGATGAAACATTAAGCTGAGGCCTTGTTTGTCTCCCTTAGGCTGAGTTCAACTATTTCCAAAAAGAGCTGAGAAGTTTTCCCCGGTGCCCTCGGTCCAAACTGAACCCCTATTATAACACAGCCGATGGTAAAGGCTGAGTTGTTCAAATCGCGGAAGGAAAATTGAAGCAACTGTCATAACCCATTTTTGCAATTTGTATGTTTCGAGATGTAGGTTTTGAATTCAGTAGTAATAAGACAACCGAGTCTCAAGAGGTTTTTTTATAAAACTAAATTAAACTTTTATCAATACAAAAAACATTATAAACATAGAGGCCAGAATGTTTCAGTTGGCGGGTGGGCACAGCGGGAGTGGGCGGGGGTGGCCAGGAACTCAATCGCTGCCCGCGATCGGGTGCGCACCGCGATGTTATGCGGGCGGGTCAATTCAGGCCCACCCAGCGTAATTCACGGCTCCTGAGGTCAGTGTGAAGGGGGTGGGCAGCTGCCGGAGGCCAATGTCTGCCGGGTCCAATGGCAACCTGGTGGCTTATTCAAAAACGGCGCAGGCAGCCGTCCTAAGGCTGCCACTGAGTTCAGTCATCTACATCGAGTTCACTTATCTGCCTTAAAGTTCGCTCAACTGCCACTGAGTTTGGTCATTTTCCATTGAGTTTGGTCATATGCCACTGAGTTCTGTCATCTGCAATGGACAATGTCATCGGAGAGCAGGCCAGGCGGGAGGGCAGGTCAGCAGGGCGGTCGGCGCCGAAGTTTTCTGATGAGTGCCTTGCTGGCCTCCTTGAGGAGGGGGCAGCTCGCCGGGATATCCTTGTCCCAAGGGATGGGAGGAAGAGGTCCCCCACCCTAACTAAGCGTGCCTGGGAGGAGGTGGCATCACGGGTCAGCTCTCGTGATGTGGTGAGGTGCACATGGATGCACTGCAACAAGCGGTTTAATGGCCTCCTGTGATTGGGAAGACTGAGTAACGTGTTGGCATGGGTCACTTAGCACAGCAGTTAGGTTCCAAGTCAGGATGCTGAGTGACTTGGAGGGGAACTTCCAGGTGGTGGTGTTCCCATCTGTCTGCTGCCCTTGTCCTTCTAGGTGGTAGTGGTCGTGGGTTTGCAAGTTCATAGAGTGTGAGTGGCAAATGACATGGAGGCAGCATCTGGGCAAGGGGCTCAGCCCTGCCTGCTTGGACTGAGTGTACTGAGCCTCCAGGGTCACAAATCGGATGAACCCTGCGAGGTTTTCCTCAGGTAGGGTTGGCCGGGCTACAATGGTAATGCACGTACAGGGTGGACTAATCAATGCTCCTCTGTCCTTTCAGGAGAATACAGCCCACAATAATGCTGAGAGGATGCAGATTGGCAGAGAACCAGCCCACCTCCTGATCCTCACCAGATACAAGCAGAAGCACTGGAGCTGGGGAGGCGCCATGCGTCTAGATCAATAGGCCGCGGTGAGGTTGGGGTGTCACTGGGAGGTAAGAGTGCAGTGCACTGAGGTCACAATGTCTGTCATTGCAACCATTCCACTGTTGTCTATATATTGATTTCAGCCTCCAACATGGAATCCCCATTGATAATGGAAAGACGAGGGCACCATGATCCGGGTGCCAGGCACATTAACAGCGTAACTCATTCAACTAATCAAATGTTCATGTCCTTCCCTTCAGGCTCACCAGAGCATGCCCGGTCTCAGGGGCCTGAGGGACCACCGCTCACCCCTGAGGGCACAGCTGATATGAATGCACCAGCATCACACCCTCTCAACCAGGCAGGCAACAGCACAGATACCAGCACCTCGGTGGGCATTAGATCATTGGCTAATATCTCAGTGCACAGCGGTGAGAGCCCTTAACACTTGCTTGAGGTGCAGACGGAGGCAGAGAGCACCCAGGGCACTGGCAGTCAGAGGACGGCTGGGGACCAGGAACAGGCTCAGTCAGCGGCTGATGATGGGCCTCTGGATTCATCCCTGAGGCAGCAGGTGCTGGAAGTCCAGCAGGGTGTGTGGGAGGATCTGGCGCAGGTACATGAGGGTCTGTGTGCCATGGTCTCTGTTGTGGAGGAGTCCATGTGGGGCATGAGCAATGTAGTGACCCTCATGGCTGAGTGTGCTGCCCCCTCCATGGATACAGTGATGACTCTCATGGACAGGTTCCTCCAGGAGATCAATTGGGCTTCCTGGGTTTGTGCTCAGACCTGCAGCCCTCAGACTGGCAATGAACTCAGGTGGTCAGTGTCAGTGTGGGAGATGGATTGACCACCCAGTATCCCAGCTAGGTGCCCGTCCATCAGTGGTGAGCAGGGAGGTCTAAGGCGAACTGACGCTGGCGCACGAGCTGCTTGTCGTCTCTGCGGGCTCCTCTCAGGGCGCTCCAGATGATGGCAGCAGCTCCTCTACCCCTCTTCCAGTGTGGCAAACAATGAGGCTCCAACGACTGGGGAGATACCAGCTGTGGAACTAGCCGCTCCCCCCCAGGCATGGCCAGCACAGGCTCCACAGGCCAGAGGACGCCTGCTAAGTTCATCAAGGCCAACAGGGCAGTGGAGTCAGCAGCCTGTCTCCAATGCTGGTGCCAGTGAGGGGGGAGAACCTAGATGTAGCACCCGTAATTATAAACATAAAGCACCTTAAACACAACACGGGCTTATCACTAGTCGATTTCTTTTGCCCCACTTTTAAGTTACTGTTAAGTTGGTGTGGTGTTGAACACCTTTTCATTTGGTTTGATTTCTGTATGCCAAGCTGCAAAATATTAAATGTGTTGGTTCTCAACAAGTCTCTCGGTGCTTCATAAGTCCTGCAGGTGAAAGGGTGAACCATGATGTTTGTCATTGAGCTTCAATGAAATGGCACATAGTTTATGCTGTTGACCAAGCAAATGTTGCTCTTCGGTATTGCGTATGGAGCCTATAGCCCTGGCATGTGGTGGTGGTTCATCTTTGGTAGGCTAGCTGAAGGAGCGTTGGATCAATGCTGCCTGGGTGTCCCTGCCTCCCTGGAGGTTGACCAGGTCGGCGTCTATCCCCTCAGCGTTCTCCTGAGCGTGCTCATCCTCGGACTGACCACTGGACTCATCATCTGCTGGCAGAGCAGCTGTGTCAACATCTTCTTCCTCCACTGCATCCCCCCCTTTCCAGCGCCAGATTGTGGAGAGTGCAGCATGCAACCACTATCAGTGACACACGATCTGGGGGGTATTGCAGTGAGCCCCCTGAACAGTCCAAGCATCGGAAGCGCATCTTGAGAAGACCGATGATTCTGTCTTCCATGGCAATTGTGGAGGCCTGGCCCCTATTGTACCACTGCTTGGCCTCTGTTCTTGGATGGTGGAGAGGCATCATGAGCCACCTTTTGAGGGGATAGTCCTTGTCACCCAGCAGCCATCCATCCAACCGGGCTGGAGCATTGAAGAACATCAGCACCTGGGAGTGTCTAAGGATGTAGGCATCATGGGATCTGCCTGGGTACCTTGAACAGACTTGCAGAATCTGCATCCTGTGGTCACACACTATCTGCACGTTCATGGAGTGGAATCCCTTGCTGTTGACAAAGGCTCCCAGCTCACCCGCTGGCGGCCCGATGGCCACATGCGTGCAGTCAATTGCACGCTGGATGCGGGGGAACCCAGGAGTCACGGCAAAGCCTCTGGCTCGCTCAGCCTGGCTGGCCTCGTCCATGCAATAGTGAATGTACGCCTGAACAGAGCATCTGTCACCAGCTTGACACAACTGTGGACAGCTAATTGGGAGACTCCACAAAGATCATCCGCCGACCCCAGGAAAGAGCTGGAGGCGTAGAAGCTGAGGGCCACTGTGACCTTCAGCGCCAGTGGCATCAGGTGTCCATCCACAGAGTTGGAGCTGATCTCAGGGCCAATCATCTGACAGATGGAGGTTGCGGTCTCCCTTGAGAGATGGAGTCTCCTTTAGCATTGCAACTCAGACATATTGAGGTAGCTACGTTGCCGCCTGTAAACCCTGGCAGCAGGATAGTGGCGTCTTCTGCAGCCCCTTCCACTTTGGACTTCCTGTTGGCCCTGCACCCCTTGTACCTGCACCTGTCCTCCCACAGCTGGCTCCCCTGGAGGCAGAATATGGACTCCTGGCCTCCTCCCACTTCTGGCCCTCTCTTCCTCCTCAGAGGAGGTACCTCCAGTGGAGACCACAATCCTCATTCCCAGGGTAAGGGAAGGCTGTCTGATACCTGCAAAGCCCAAGTGTTATGACTCCCCCAGAGTCCTGAACTGAAGCCTGTTATTTCTGTCAAACCAGCTCTGAAGTGAAATGAAGTTGTCCTGTTCGCACAAGCAGCAAGTAATAAACTAAAGTTCTAACAACTCACATTAGCGAGCCCAGTCACCCCTCTTGTCCTGCCCGTGGATGAGGTTATTAAAAATGTGGCCAACCCACCTGCCCGTTGGGCCCAAGTGATGCCCTGAAAATCGCACGGGCTGCACAAAATCGATGTCAATTGCTGCCTCAAGGGCCTTAACTGGCCCATTAATTAACGGCAGGCATGCTTCCAAGCTCATAGCGCGCTCACCTTCCAAAATATTGGGATGGTGCGCGGTGACATCGGGACGCACATCATTATATGTGTATGCATGTTGGGTCCGCCTCCGCACGCCAACTGTGAAAGTCTGCCCATACATCCGTTTACAAAATTACTACTATAATAACTACAAAGATCCCCTAATTAACCCGACTCTCAGTTACACCCCCATTAACCCAACTCTACAACTCAGATTTAAAGAGACACGTTGGAACTCTCTGCCTCAGAAGGTGGCGGAAGTGGGCTCATTGAAAATTTTTAAAGCAGAGGTAGAATATGATAGGGTCCCCCTTGTCCTCACTTATCACCCCACCAGCCTCCGCATTCAAAGAATCATCCTCCGCCATTTCCGCCAACTCCAACATGATGCCAGCACCAAACACATCTCCCCTTCACCCCTCCTGGCGGCATTCCGCAGGGATCGTTCCCTCCGGGTCACCCTGGTTCACTCCTCCATCACCCTCTACACCTCAACCCCCTCCCACGGCACCTTCCCATGCAACCGCAGAAGGTGCAACACCTGCCCCTTTACTTCCCCTTTCCTCACCGTCCAAGGGCCCAAACACTCCTTTCAAGTGAAGCAGCATTTCACTTGCACTTCCCTCAATTTAGTCTACTGCATTCGTTTCTCCCAATGCAGTTTCCTCTACATTGGAGAGACCAATCACAGTCTGGGTGACCACTTTGCAGAACACCTTTGGTCTGTTCACAAGCATGACCCAGACCTCCCTGTCGCTTGCCATTTCAACACTCCACCCTGAGGTCATGGCCACATGTCTGGCCTTGGCTTGCTGCATTGTTCCAGTGAAGCCCAACGCAAACTAGAGGAACAGTACCTCATCTTCCGACTAGGCACTTTACAGCCTTCTGGACTGAATATTGAGTTCAACAATTTTAGATCATGAACTCTCTCCTCCATCCCCACCCCCTTTCCAATCCTTTTTTCCCCCTTTTTTTTCCAATAATTTATATAGATTTTTCTTTTCCCACCTATTTCCATTATTTTTAAATGTATTTCCATCCATTGTTTTATCTCTATCTTTTAGCCTATTTCGATTCCTTCACCCCACCCTCACTAGGGCTATCTATACCTTGCTTGTCCTGCTTTCTACCCTTAATTAGCACATTCCTTAGATAATATCACCACCTTCAACACCTCTTTGTCCTTTTGTCTATGACACCTTTTGGCTATCTCCACCTATTACTGGCCCTCTATCCAGCTCTACTTGTCCCACCCACCCCCCTTAAACCAGCTTATATTTCACCTCTTTTCTATTTTTACTTAGTTCTGTTGAAGAGTCATATGGACTCGAAATGTTAACTGTGTTCCTCTCCGCAGATGCTGCCAGAATTGCTGAGTTTTTCCAAGTATTTTTATTTTTATTTTTGTTTTAGAAATATTCTTGTTAGGCAAAGGAATCAAAGGTTATCAGGGGTAGACGGGAATGTGGAATTAAGAGCGCAAACAAATCAGCCATGATCTTATTGAATGGTGGAGCATCCACAATGGGCAGAATAGCCTACTTCTGCTCCCATTTCTAATGCATGTAGGAAGCTGGGAGGAGGCTTTCAAAAGGGAATTGCATCATTGTTTGAAAAGGAAAAATTGTTCAGGGTTACGGTGAAAAGGAAAGGGGTGTCACTAGGTCAATACTTCTTGTAAAGCTAACTATAAAATGCCACAGCTAGAGTGTTGCGTGCAGTTCTGGAATCCGCATTATAGGAAGGATGTTATTGCACTAGAGAGAGTGCAGAGGAGATTTGCCAAGATGTTGCCTGGGCCGGAGAGTTTCAGTTATGAGGAAAGATGGGATAGACTGGGGTTATTTTCCTTGGAGCAGAGGAGATTGAGGGGGGACATGATTGAGCTGTATAAAATTATGAGGGGCATAGAAAGGGTAGACAGGAAGGAACTTTCCCCCTTCATGGAGGGATCAATAACCAGGGGGCATAGATTTATGGTAAGGGGCAGGAAGTTTAGTGGGGATGTGGGGAAGAACATTTTCACCCAGAGAGCGGTGGGAATCTGGAACTCACTGCCTGAAAGGGTGGTAGAGGGAGAAACCCTCACAGCATTTAAGAAGTATTTGGATGTGCACTTGCGATGCCATGGCACACAAGGCTATGGGTCTGGTGCTGGAAAATGGCATTAGAATAGTTAGGTACTTGTTTTATCAGTGCAGGCTCGATGGGCTGAAGGGCCTTTTTCTGTGCTGTATACCTCTATGATTCTAAAGGGCCAGCATGGACATGACTGGCTGAATGGCTTCCTTCTGCATTGTGGTCATTCTCTGATCCTATGTTTCCACCTCTACACGGGGGCAATGGAGATCTATGAATGTAACCTAAAATACATGCTCCCAGAGGTATAAGGATGTGTGAGAGTCTCGTGTAATACCCCACACCAGCAATACGGATGTATAACAGTATTCTCTGATACCCTCACACGGGAGTAATAAAGAAATAAATCAATATTCTGAATACCACACACAGGGGCAAATGCTATCCAAGGATTTTATCTCATATCCCACACAGAGGCAAATGGGAATTTATGACAAAATCCTAGAATGTGCAGTAGAAAATGCATCAGAAAACAGGAAATAAAGAATAGTCCACATAGATTTTACAAGGGAAGGTCATACTTGACCAACATTATCAAATTCTTGAAACAAACAACAAAAAGAAACGACAAGGATAATGCAGCAGATACAATAGATTTTTAATTTTCAAAAGCCTTCTACAAGCTGCCTTGATAAACTCTTCACTATGATGAAAACATGTCGGATCAGGAGACAGGCAACAGAATGGATAGCAATAAAAACAGGAAGTGTTGGTCAAACTCATCAGGTCTGACAGCATCTGTGGAGAGAGAAACAGAGTTAATGTTTCGAGTCCATATGACTCTTCTTCAGAGCTGAAGAGGGGATAGCAAGCTGGCTGCAGAACAGAAAGCAAAGTATATGAGTTAAGGGTAGCTGCACATGCTGGTTAAAGGTGGGAAGTAGGGTTCCACAAGGATCGGTGTTGAGACAACTTGTTCACTAGTTAAACAAACGGGTTGGTCTCTGGAATCAGAAATATAATTTCGAAATTTGGAGACAACATCAGTTTGTAGGGTATAGTTCATACAGCATGTTTCCAATTGTCGGGAGGCAAAAAACAGGGGCCATGATTATAAGATAAATTAATGAATATCATAGGAACATTGGGAGCCACTCGTTACACCAAACAATGGTGAAAATGTGGGACTGGCTACTTCAAGATACAGTTGAGAAGAATAGCATCAACACATTTAAGGGGAAGTGAGATAAGTAAATGAGTAATTCAGTTTAAATAGTGCAATAAATATATATGGCAATAGCTTACATCAAAGCAACAATAATTTACAACCATGATAATATGGAAGACAGCTAATTGTTCGAGTGCATCAAAAGTCCATGCGTCCGAATGCCTGTATGTGTGTGTGTGTGTGTGTGTGTGTCTCTCTGTCTGTCAGTTTTTGTGTCTGTCAGTCTTTGGTGTGTGTGTGTATGTCTGTCTCTCTGTCTGTCAGTCTTTGTGTGTGTGTGTGCGTGTGTGTGTGTGTGTCTGTCTCTGCCTGTCAGTCTTTATGCCTGTGTGTGCATGTCTGTCTCTCTGCCTCTCAGTCTTTGTGTCTGTGTGTGTGTGCCTGTCTCTCTGTCTGTCAGTCTTTGCGTCTGTTTGTGTGTGTGTGTGCGTGACTGCCTGTCTCTCTGTCTGTCAGTCTTTGTGTGTGTGTGTGAGAGAGAGAGAGACTGAAAAGCAGGAGATTCTGTCAAAAAAAAGAGAAAAGTTAGATTTGAAGTTGTGGCTGTGCAGAAGAAAGCTGAAGAGACAGTCTGCCTGCATGGAACAGTGGAGGAATGTCTGGCTATATGAGAAAGGAGCGAACATATTTTTAAAATTATTCTTCCAGGAGACGTGAGGGGCACTGGTAGGCCAGCATTTTCTGCTCATCCATAATTGCCCTTGAGAAGGTGGTGGTGAGCCACCTCCTTGAACTACTGCAGCCCATGTGGCGCAGGTACAGCCATGGTGCTGTTAGGCAAGGATTTCCAGGATTTTAACCCAGCGACAGTGAAGGAACAGCAATATATTTCCAAGTCTGGATGGTGTATCACCTAGAGGTGAATTTCCAGGTGGTAGGGTCCCCATGTGTCTGCTGACACTTTACTTCCAGGTGGTAAAGGTTACAAGTTTGGAAGGTATTTTTGAAGTGGCCTAAGCAAGCTGCTGCAGTACACCTTGTGGAAGGTACAAATTGCTGCCACTGTGCACTTATATTGAAGGTGGTGAAGGGATGCCGATCAAGTAGGTTTTTTACCCAGCCACAGTGAAGAGATGAAAATATATCTCCAAGTCAGGATGGTGAGGGGATTGGAAAGGGACTTGCAGGTGGTGGTGTTCCCATGCATCTGCTGCCCTTGTCCTTCCAGATGGTAGAAACCACGTGTTTGCCAGGTGCTGTCGAAAGAGCCTTGGTGAGTTGTTGCAGTGCCTCTTGTGAATGGTATGTGCTGCTGCTACTGTGCATCGATGGTGGAGGGAATGAATGTTTATGGTGGTGGGTGGGGTGTTGATCAAGTGCTTTGTCCTGGAGCCTAAGTTTCATATCTACTGACACCATCATATCATAAAATCCATTGAGCTCAGGTGTGGAAGGTCAAGTTGTCCCAGCATCTACGGTGTTTTGGCCAATAAATTTCAGATTTATACTACCTTTCATGTCAAATAGTCCTAACTAAATTCTCTCTTATACACAAACATAGGAATTAGGAGCAGGAGTCGACCATTCGGCCCCTCAAGCCTGTCCCACCATTGGCCTAACTCAGCTTAAGTTATGTTCCCTATTTCTTGCTTCCATTATCAGAGGAAATCGGTTCACTCTACATGTCCTATTGAATTATTTTATCATTGTTAACATCTCAATTCGATGACACCTCAATCGTTTACGCTCACTTGCAATGTAACTTGCAACTTGACTTCATAAGATAACCATTTACGGTTTCTTCTGGCGTATCTATGATGGTTTAACTCCAAAACCACTACAGCGGTTCTTAAATAAAAAGCAAAATACTGCAGATGCTGGGAATCTGACATCAAAACAGAAAATGTTGGAAAATCTCAGCAGGTCTGACAGCATCTGTGGAGAGAGAAACAGAGGTAACGTTTCGAAACCGTCTGACTCAACTTCAGATCTCTGAAGAATGTGGAGTTGATATATTTCCAAGTCACTTCAGAGCTCTGAGGAACAGCATCCAGACTCGAAACGTTAACTCTGTTTGTCTCTCCACAGCTGCTGTCAGACCTGCTGAGCTTTTCCAGCATTTTTGACTTTTATTTTACATTAGCGGTCCTCAAATATGTGTTGCTCCAGCTGGAGTCTGAACAAACCCCTACATGTAACCTGTAAGACAGAAACCCGGGCGGGAGGGCGGTTAGAGAGGTTGGCGAGGGTCAGAATTTTGTGCTGGTGCTGAAGGTGATGCCTTCATGCATCTCCATGTTTAACTGAAGGAAATTGCGGCTCATCCAAAATTGATTGCCGGCCATGCAGTCAGACCACACAGAGGCAGAGATACCGCACAAGCCATTTGCTCTCAGAGGGATTAGCAACCGGTTGCAAGTCAGCCTTGCTTACCCCGGACGAGATCTGGATAACGACCAGGGTTGAGAATCTAAGTGCATCTTCCCTCTGCAGAGGGGTCTCTGGTCAGTAATATATTTTGCTGACAACTGTTCATTCACTATTCGAGAATTTTAAACCTAGGGCCTTCCTCGTGTACAAGGTGCACTCACACTTATTGTAACTGCATTCAGGACAACAGTGGGACCTCTCTCCCTTAGAGCCAAATTAAGTCACAGACATTTCATCAAAACGAAAGCACTAATTTGTTTGTTTCAATTACTGCAATTAATATTTTAAAAAGGCCGAAACACCGAATGCCTCCCTGGAGGCCGACACCAGGTATAAATATGTCACAATTCCACGCAGTACAAAGCTTCTTATAAAAATGCACGGTACACCAAAGTGTCTGGTGTTTGCTCTTTATTATCCCATCCTTGCCGCTGTCGGTACTCCAGGTAAGGTACTGGAGTTAGTTTCTAGCGATGGGAATCTTTGTTTAATTGCATCATTGCTCTTGGTTGCTGATATTCTTGTTTCTTTTTACCTGTGTAATGTCTGCCCTTGAACATAATTTCTCCCCTTTAAACTGTATCAATTCTCTTCTGTAACCAAAAATGTCCCCCTTTAGTTTAATCATTTGTCTCATTTAACAGCATAATTTCCCCTCATTAACAATTAATTTATCCTCTTTAACGGTATAATTATTTTTAAATCTTCTCACTGTATAATTTGGGATCTATAATGTATTTTCGGGAAGGTAACAGTTCTTCCTTTTAAATATAACATGTCTGGCCTTGAACGATAGAAATATATCCCATTTCAAAGAATCTTTTCTTACCATTACTGTAATGTACCATTTCTCCCCCTTTAATGTATCTTTTCCCGGTTTACCGATGTCACCAGCTGTTGTTTTATTGGTGCTGTTACCGCGGATGAGCGATCACCAAGAACCATAACAGTGTGGTCTTGTATTGTCGCCTTCCCTGTAGTGACACATGTCAGTTGACTCCTGCCGGATGCAGCGCCAGTGGCAGTCTGTGAACATCAGGGTGATGGCTACTGGGCTCTTGCTGCCAGTTAGGGTCGGGCCATAGGATATTTGGAGGAGAGAGCAGCAAGGAAAGCATTGAGTCTTTTGAGTTTTGGGGTAGCAAACTCATTTCTGAGGGTTTCAATAACTGTTGGCATGTGGCAGGAGACGGGATATATTATAGAGGCGGAATTAGGCGGATCTTGGTAAATTATAGTATATAGGAAGGAGCAAGTTCAACTGACATTCAAATAGGCGCCAGTATTGGGAGCGATTTGTTTCCGGCTCAGACCGTGGTTGTGGACAAGCCAATCGGGCTTGTGGTGGATGGGGAGGGGGAGGGATGCCGGGGCCCATGACAATAGTTTCAGTTTTCCTAATGTTGAATGGTGCCAATCAGAGCCCACTTGCCAATCGATCAGCACTCTCTTCTCATGCAGTATAAATTGTTGTTCCTTTACAATTGGCATTCTTGCAAATTGCCCTGATGAGTGCAAGAGGAAAACATTCGACAGCATGTCCCTTGTTCTACAGTTGTATTGTGTTACTCACATTACTAATGCTGGAGAACTGTGTACTATGTACTGAGTACCACTGTGTACATGGTGGAGAGTCGTCTCACTGACACTGTAACTATAGGTGAATCATCACACCGTTATCCTGCTGTTCTTGTGGTCATGTTGCGTTATTGACACTGATAATGTGGGTGAATTATCATGCATTACTGTTATCACACTGCACTGTGATAATGCTGCTTCTGTGTGGAAGGTAGGTCCTTGTTATGTTAGAGGAGATTGCATCACAGCTATTGTGACTTTATTGTACGATACATATGAAAGTTATTTTGCGGCCGGCTGCACACTAACTTGTGGTGAGCTTTAGTTCTAAAGCTAACATTAGGCCACTGGTACTGTGGCCATTCGTTTATACTCAGTGCACGTCCACTGTAATTTCGAGTTACCCAAATGATACATTGGAGCCTGTGCAGATGATTAAGAAATTGAGCCAGTTAAGTAACATGGTGGTGAAGTGGTAATGACACTGATACTAGTAATTGCGAGACCTCGGCTAATGCTCTGAGAAAACGGGTTCAAGTCCCATTGTAGCAGCTGGTGGAAATTAAAATTCAATTAATGTCTGGAATATAAAGCTAGTCTCAGTAATGGTGGATTTGTTGTGAAAACCCATCACTAATCTCCTTTTGGGAAGGAAATCTGCCATCCTTCCTTCCCTGATCTGACCTACATGTGACTCCAGCCCCAAAGCAATGTGGTTCACTCTTAACTGCCCTATGATATGCCTGAGCAAGAAGCTCAGTTCAGGGGCAATGAGGGATGGAGCAATAAATGCTGGCCTTGCCACCAACACCCTCATCCTATCATAGAATAAAAATAGACCATTGTGATGAAAGTTATTCCCTACTCATCCCAGATTCTATGGCATTGATGCAGAATGCATTCACTTTGCAGCTGCATTTTTAAAAAATGAATTAAATCAAATATTTGTTATGTTGTCTCAGTTTATAAATAACACCGCCAACTACAAATGGAACTCTATGGCCACTAAGATGTTAATTGATTTTAGTCGACAGATATATCCTTTACTAAAAGAAAAGCAGAAAAATTTGGAAAACCTCAGCAGGTCTGGCAGCATCTGTGGACAGAGAAACAGTTAATTTCAAGAGCTCTGAAGAAGAGTCATACGGACTCGAAACGTTAACTCTGTCTCTCTCCCCACAGATGCTGCCAGACCTGCTGAGCTTTTCCAGCATTTTCTGTTTTTATTTCAGGTTTCCAGCATCCGTAGTATTTTGCTTTCATATCCTTTACTGACATGTTTTATAAAATTATTCATATGTTTCTTTTAATTATTATTGCTATTTACAGTGTGATCTAACGTCACAGCATTTCATTGATCAAAATGTTACAGTCCACAAATTTTACCGACTGAATGTAATGACTGACTCGATTGAAGGTACAATATTGGGCAACGAATTGTTGGCAAAAAGATAAGCAAGTTGCCGAAATATAACACAAGTGGTAATTTTAACAATGAATCTGCTTTCCTCATAACTCACACAATGTTCTCAATCTCTAACCCTATTCAAGGTTTCAGTCTGGCCTTATCCTTCCACATAAATTGTTGCTGATGGTTCCATTGTAACAACGGGTGTTCATTCTGATCTCTGCAGTTGGCAATACAACAGAATGCTTTCGTCTCTAATCTTTTCTCTACATTGAGCGCGGCTGTATAACTGCTGCCAACTCTCATAGCTGAGCTACAAAGCTGAATATCCAAGGATAAGACAAAAGCGATACCTTATCCTGATAGCGGAGTGAGGGAATGCTGCATTTGACGAGCCTTTCTCTGAATGCAGCTTCACCACCTGTCAGTCAAGGTAGATCTGGACATTAAAAACGTCAGGCGACTACAGGTAGAACAATTTGGAGTTACCACCGCTGCCTTGTTAAATTGCTCAATGGTATAGTGTTAATGTCACTGGATGAGTAATACATAAACCCAGGCTAATGATATGGGTTCAAATCACATCATGGTAGCCGGTGGAATTTAAATTCAGTTAATAAACTCTAGAATTGAAGGCTCGTCTCAGTAATGGTGACTATGAAGCCATTGTTGATGGTTGTAAAATCCTAATCCCAAATAAAAATTGGACAGTACTATATTGGATGAGGGCACTTGGCTTCCCAACAAGACACAATCAATTTTAACTGGTAGTCTCTGCCCATTACTCTATGTTTTCAGCTTTAGTGTCTGATGTTTTAATATGTATTATCTTAACTGTCTCCTGTAATGCCATTAATTTTGACATCGCACGATTTTCACGATTTTTATTAACTATTCACTCATTCTTTAAGAACTGTCATTTTTAATGACAATTTGACATTCCCAAGTTGATTCATTGGACGTTCTGTTCCTATGATGTTTTGTTTCAGTTTGATTAATTTAATCTGTCCTATTTTCATTTGGATGCCTATTTTAAACAAAGAAACAGGTGTTCAAAAGATAAGGGATCGGTTTCATTTCAGGATCAAGTGATAAATCTATAAATTTCATACCGAATCCTGCCAAATAAAATATTTTGTTGGGAGTGGGTGCTGTAATATTTCCGTTCTAACTCTGTCTCTCCATCGCATACACAATGCCTCTCTCATTCTGTGTTACAGCTAACTTGGCAGTGATTGTGATCCTGTACCGAGGAAGATGTGGTCTCTCCAGATGTATCACTTACTACCTTGTGTCCATGGCGGTGACCGATCTCCTGGTCATTATCACGGCTGTAATATTAAACTGGACATTTGGTATTTATTTCCCAACCAGTTTCCTATTCATCACCCCGGTCTGTAGTTTCAGTTTTGCGTTAATTTATGGGGTCAGAGACTGTTCTATCTGGGTAACCGTCGTGTTCACTTTTGACCGGTTTGTAGCCATTTGTTGCCATAAGCTGAAAGCTAAATATTGCACCGAGAAAACGGCGGCTGTGGTGATAGGAACAGTTTGCGGCATCATTTCCTTCAAAAGTACATTCTGGTATTTTATTTATGAACCTTCATATACAATTAAGAATATTCCATGGTTCTGCAATATTAAGTTAATATTTTATACCTCACCTGCATGGGCTGCATTTGACTGGATTCACCGCATCTCAACCCCATGCCTCCCATTCATTCTGGTTTTGCTGTTCAATGTCCTGACTGTCAGACACATTTTAATGGCCATTAGAACCCGCAGAAGACTCCAGGTCCGCAGCAACGCTGAGAATCAGAGTGACCCAGAGATGGGGAGCCGGAAAAAATCCATCCTTTTGCTCTTCTGTATCTCAGGCAGTCTCATCCTGTTGTGGTTGTTGTTCCTTTTAACTTTCCTCTATGTCCGAATTGGGAACGTTAGTTATTTCTCAGGTTCCAATTACAATGACTCCAATTTTATTCTGGAGGAAAGCGGATTTATGCTTCAGCTTCTGAGTTCCTGCATTAACCCATTTATTTATGCAGGGACCCAGAGTAAATTCAGAGCCGAGTTAAAGAATGGGGCGAAATATCCATTAACTCTTAGTGTTAAACTATTTAACTATTGTAAACAGTAAATCCCGCCATGAATTGGAATCGATAACTCCGCCCTTTCATAGTTGCACCCATGTCACAAACTGCCTGTGCTCTGAGATACTCACTCGTTCACCCAAGATCTTCACCATAAATCTAAGAATATTTGGGGAAAAATGCATCCTCACACAATTGGATATGTTCTCGGTGATTTCCCAGTTCCCTTCTTGGCGCTGACTATGGCCTGGTACATTTCCACCAGCCCAGTGGGTACTGGGCAATATGTGCATTCACATTGGGAAACAGAGTCCAAGCGCTGATCATTTGCTGCATATTATTTTCACTGATTTACAAAACAGACTTCAATATCCCTTTTGGGACTGGTTCATATCTTGCCGACGGGCACTCTGTTATACGGGGATACATGCTATCTCCACCAGTTGTTCTCCACTTAGTGGGCTCTGCTCTACAACCACATTCCAGCATCCATAAACATTCAAAAATAGAAGAAAAATGAGGAAGATTCATGTTTTACGCTATCTACCATATCAATGTCATATGATTCAATGATAATGAAGTTATTGGCTAATCAGGACAATCAATCTCCATCAATTAGTCCAATCAGATGCAGACATATGGTGAAAAAGAACACCAGTGCCAGAGAGCTCAGGGACATGTAAACATCACCAGCTGACATGTCTTTCACTGTCATTATATTGTAATCTAAAAAAGTGTTTAGGAACATAGGAGCATGAGTGGGCCATTCAGCTCCTTGAGCCAGCTCCATCATTGAACTAGATCACGGCCAATCCTCTACCTCAACGCCTTCTTCATGCACTATCCCCGTGTCCCTTGATGCCATTGGTATCTAGAAAGCTATCGACAACTGCTTTGAACATACTCAATGACTGACCCTCCATGGATCTCTGGGCAGAGAATTCCAAAGATCCACTTACTGAAATAAACACATCGAATATACGTTTGAATGAACCATCTCCCTCGCCATCCTATTCTACAGCTTGCCCACCGCTGCAGTGTGGGATGCACTCACTCACTGAGGTACTATTTCCAAAGTTAAGTTCTGGTCTTACCAGCCTTCAAGCACAGGCCGTGTTGTCTGCTTCCATTGTTCTGCCCCTAGTGGAATAGCTTGCTGGGACCTACATCTACATCATCTACTCTCTTTAAAATTCTAAAACTATTTTCATCCCAGCCCTATTTCTAGTGAGAGCAAGCCCAATTTAAATAATTCTGGTTTATACTCCAAACTCTCCAATTCCTCAATCATTCTGGTTGGCCCCTTCTGCACCCTTGCTTTTTCTGCATGTTATACTTGCACTGCAGTGACCAGAACAGTATTCTCAGTGCGGTAACACCAATGAAATGTGCAGTGGCAGGGTTAGCTGGATCAATCGCTCAGATTACAATGGAAGGAATGCACTGTCTGTCTCTAGTTTCACCAACCCACGGGTCACAACATATATATAACTGATTTCTCCAGCTAGCTAATCATCCAAATATGTGTTTTGCTGATGAACCTCAGAATGACCACTCACTCAATACCCAGATTTCTTTAATAAACAACAAAATTATTGGTCAAACCAGACTTGTCAAGTAGAAGGCAAAGCTTATTAACATACATTATGAAATATGAAAGTATAATAATTACTCTTTCTAAATGGGAGTGGGAGTTCAGGATAAAATAGCGAGGAGGAAGTGAGAGTTCAGTTTAAAACAGCGAGAAGAGAGCTGGGAGTTCAGTTTGAAACAGTGAGGAGAGCAGTGATTTCATTTTAAAACAATGAGTAGAAAGTGGGAGTTCAGTTTAAAACAATGAGGAGAGAGCCAGGAGTTTAATTTAAAATAGTGTGGAGTGAGCGAGACTTCAGTTTAAAACTGTGAGGAGAGCCAGGAGTTCAGTTTAAAACAGCAAGGAGAGAGCCAAGTGTGCAGTTAAAAGGAGCGAGGAGAGAGCCGGGAGTTCAGTTTAAAACAGTGAGAAGCAAGCTGGGCATTCAGTTTACAACAGTAAGGAGAGAGCTTGGCGTTCAGTTTAAACAGCGAGGAGAGAGCCGGGGGTTTAGTTTGAAACAGGAAGGAGAGAGCGGGAGTTCAGTTTGAAACAGGGAGGAGAGAGCAGGAGATCAATTTAAAACAGCAAGGAGACAGCTGGGCATTCAGTTTAGAACATCGAGAAGGGAGTGGAAGTTCAGTTTAAAACAGTGAGGAGAGAGCTGGGACATCAGGTTCAAACAGCGAGGAAAGAGCAGGAATTCAGTTTAAGACAGGGAGGAGGGAGTGGCAGTTCAGTTTAAAACAGCGCGGAGAGAGCCGGGAGATCAGTTTAACATAGTGAAGTGAGAGATGGAGCCTCATTTAAAACAGTGAGGAGGGAGTGGGTGTTCACTTTAAAATGGTCAGGAGAGAGTAGGAGTTCAGTTTAAAACAGTGAGGAGAGAGGTGGCGTTCAGAATAAGACAGTGAGGAGAGAGCCAGGAGTACAGTGTGAAACATTGAGAAGAGAGCTGAGAGATCAATTTCAAACAGCAAGGAGAGTGCTGGGCATTCAGTTCAAAACAGCGAGGAGAGAGTCGGGAGCTTAGTTTGAAACAGCGATGAGAGAGCAGTTCAGTTTAAAACAGCAAGGAGAGAGCAGGAGGTCAGTTTAAAACAGTGAGGAGGGAGTGGGTGTTCACTTTAAAATGGTCAGGAGAGAGTGGGAGTTCTGTTTAAAACAGCGAGGAGAGAGGTGGTGTTCAGAATAAAACAGTGAGGAGAGAGCCAGGAGTACAGCTTAAAAGAGCGAAGAGAGCAGGGAGTTCAGTTTGAAACAGCGAGAAGAGAGCTGGGAGATTAATTTCAAACAGCAAGGAGAGTGCCGGGCATTCAGTTCAAAAGAGCAAGGAGAGAGTTGGGAGCTCAACTTGAAACAGCGAGGAGAGAGTAGTTCAGTTTAAAACAGCGAGGAGGGAGTGGGAGTTCAGTTTGAAACAGGGAGGAGAGAGAAGTTCAGTTTAAAACAGCGAGGACGGAGTGGGAGTTCAGTTTGAAACAGGGAGGAGAGAGTAATAGTTCAGTTTAAACAATGAGGAGGGGGCGGGAGTTCAGTCTGAAACAGCGAGGAGAGCAATAATTTAATTTCAAAACAGTGAGGAGAGAGTGGGATTTCAGTTTAAAACAGTGAGGAGAGAGCCAGGAGTTTAATTTAAAATAGCGTGGAGAGAGCGGGAGTTCAGTTTAAAACAGTGAGGAGGGAGCTGGTATTAATTTTAAAACCGCCAGGAGAGAGCAGGTGTTCAGTTTAAAACAGCGAGGAGAGACCCGAGCATTTAGGTTAAAACGGCAGGGAGGGAATGGGTGTTAAGTTTAAAACAGTGAGGAGAGAGCCGGGAGTTCAGTTAGAAACAGCGAGGAGAGAACCGAGAGTTCAGTTCGAAACAGGGAGGAGAGAGCAGTAGTTCAGTTTAAAACAATGAGGATAAAGCCGGGAGTTCGGTTTAAAATAGTGAGCAGAGAGCCTGGAGTTCAGTTAGAAACAGCAAGGAGAGAACCAAGAGTTCAGTTTGAAACAGGGAGGAGAGAGCAATAGTTCAGTTTAAAACAAAAAGAAGGGAGCAGGTATTCAGTTTAAAACAGTGAGTAGAGAGTAGGAGTTCAGTTTAAAACAGCAAGGAGAGAGCCATGAGTTCAGTTTAAAACAGCAAGTAGAGAGCTGGAGATCATTTAAAGTAACGAGGAGGGAGTGGGAGTTCAGTTTAATACAGTGAGAAGCAAGTGTGATTTCAGCATAAAACAGCCAGGAGAGAGCCGGGCATTCAGTTTAAAACAGCGAGGAGAGCAGCGAGTTCAATTTAAAACAGCGAGGAGAGAGCGGGAGTTCAGTTTAAAACAGCGAGGAGAGAGTAGTTCAGTTTAAAACAGCGAGGAGGGAGTGGGAGTTCAGTTTGAAATGGGGAGGAGAGAGTAGTAGTTCAGTTTAAACAATGAGGAGGGGGCGGGAGTTCAGTCTGAAACAGCGAGGAGAGCAATAATTCAATTTAAAAACAGTGAGGAGAGAGTGGGATTTCAGTTTAAAACTGCGAGGAGAGAGCCAGGAGTTTAATTTAAAATAGCGTGGAGAGAGCGGGAGTTCAGTTTAAAACAGTGAGGAGGGAGCTGGTATTAATTTTAAAACAGCCAGGAGAGAGCAGGTGTTCAGTTTAAAACAGCGAGGAGAGACCCGAGCATTTAGGTTAAAACAGCAGGGAGGGAATGGGTGTTGAGTTTAAAACAGTGAGGAAGAGCCGGGAGTTCAGTCAGAAACAGCGAGGAGAGAACCGAGAGTTCAGTTCGAAACAGGGGGGAGAAAGCGGTAGTTCAGCTTAAAACAACGAGGATAAAGCCGGGAGTTCAGTTTAACATAGTAAGCAAAGAGCTGGGAGGTCAGTTAGAAACAGCAAGGAGAGAACCAAGAGTTCAGTTTGAAACAGGGAGGAGAGAGCGGTAGTTCAGTTTAAAACAAAAAGGGAGCAGGCATTCAGTTTAAAACAGTGAGTAGAGAGTGGGAGTTCAGTTTAAAACAGCAAGTAGAGAGCTGGAGATCATTTAAAGTAACGAGGAGGGAGTGGGAGTTCAGTTTAATACAGTGAGGAGCAAGTGTGATTTCAGCATAAAACAGCCAGGAGAGAGCTGGGCATTCAGTTTAAAACAGCGAGGAGAGAGTGGGAGTTCAGTTTAAAACAGCGAGGGGAGAGTGGTAGTTCAGTTTGAAACAGCAAGGAGATTTCTGGGAGATCTGTTTAATTCAGCGAGGAAAGGGCGGGAGTTCAGTTTAAAACAATGAGGAGAGAGCATGATTTCATTTTAAAACAGCGAGGAGAAAGGGGGAGTTCTGCTTTAAACAGCGAGGAGAGAGCAGGAGTTCAGTTTAAAACATTGAAGAGGGAACGGGAGCTCAGTTTAAAACAGCAAGGAGAGAGCGGGGAGTTCAGTTTGAAACAACAAGGCGAGAGCCAGGAGTTCAGTTTAACATAGGGAGGTGAGAGATGGAGCTTCATTTAAAACAGTGAGAAGGGAGTGGGTGTTCACTTTAAAACATTAAGGAGAGAGCAGGAGCTCAGTTTAAAACAGTGAGGAGAGAGCGGGTGTTCAGAATAAAACAGTGAAGAGGGAGCTGGGAGGTCAGTTTAAAACAGCAAGGAGAGAGTGGAGTTCAGTTTTAACAGTGAGGAGAGATCTGGGCATTCAACTTAAAAGAGCAAGGAGGGAGTGGGTGTTCAGTTTAAAATAGTGAGGAGAGAGTCGGGAATTCAGTTGGAAACAACAAGGAGCGAACCGGGAGTTCAATTTGAAACAGGGAGGAGAGAGCAGTTGTTCAGCTTAAAATAATGAACAGGGAGCTGGCGTTCAGTCTAAAACAGTGTGGAAAGAGCCAGGAGGTCAGTTAAAAGCAGCGAGGAGAGCCATGAGTTCAATTTAAAGCAGCGAGGAGATTGCTGGGAGATCAGTTTAGTACAGCGAGGAGAGGGCAGGAGTTCAGTTTAAAACAACAAGGAGAGAGCCGGGCGTTCTGTTAAAACAAGGAGGAGGGGGCGGGTGTTCAGTTTGAAATAGCGAGGAGAGAGCGGGAGTTCAGTTTGAAACAGCAAGGAGAGCCGGGAGTTCAGTTTGAAACAGTGAGGAGAGCCGGGAGTTCAGTTGAAACAGCGAGGAGTGAGCGGGAGTTCAGTTTGAAACAGCGAGGAGAGCCAGGAGTTCAGTTTGAAACAGTGAGGAGAGCCGGGAGTTCAGTTGAAACAGCGAGGAGTGAGTGGGAGATCCGTGTAAAACAACGAGAGAGCCAGGTGTTCAGTTTTAAATAGCGAGGTGAGAGCAGGAATTCAGTTTAAAACATTGAAGAGGGAGCGGGAGCTCAGTTTAAAACAGTAAGGAGAGAGCAGGGAGTTCAGTTTGAAATAGAGAGGGTAGAGCTGGGTGTTCAGTTTAAAACAGCGAAGAGAGAGCGGGAGTTCAGTATGAAACAGCGAGGAGAGAGCCGGACATTCAGTTCAAAACAGCGAGGAGAGAGCGGGAGTTCAGTTTAAAACAGTGAGGAGGGAGTGGGAGATCAGTTTAAAACAGCGAGCAGAATGCGGGAGTTTAGTTTAAAACAGTGAGGAGAGAGCCAGGTGTTCAGTTTAAAACAGTGAGGAGAGAGCGGGAGTTCAGTTTGAAACAGCGAGGAGAGCCGGGAGTTCAGTTGAAACAGCGAGGAGTGAGTGGGAGATCCGTGTAAAACAATGAGGAGAGAGCCAGGTGTTCAGTTTTAAATAGCGAGGTGAGAGCAGGAGTTCAGTTTAAAACATCGAAGAGGGAGCGGGAGCTCAGTTTAAAACAGCAAGGAGAGAGCAGGGAGTTCAGTTTGAAATAGAGAGGATGGAGCTGGGTGTTCAGTTTAAAACAGCGAAGAGAGAGCGGGAGTTCAGTTTGAAACAGCGAGGAGAGCTGTGAGTTCAGTTTAAAAGAGTGAGGAGAGAGCCAGACATTCAGTTCAAAACAGTGAGGAGGGAGCGAGAGTTCAGTTTAAAACAGCGAGGAGAGAGCGGGAGTTCAGTTCAAAACTGCGAGCAGAATGCGGGAGTTTAGTTTAAAACAGTGAGGAGAGAGTGGGAGTTCAGTTTAAAACAGCGAGGAGAGAGCGGGAGTTCAGTTTAAAACAGTGAGGAGGGAGCAGGAGATCAGTTTAAAACAGCGAGCAGAATGCGGGAGTTTAGTTTAAAACAGTGAGGAGAGGACGGGCATTCAGTGTAAAACAGTGAGGAGAGAGCGGGAGTTGATTTTCAAACAGCGAAGAGAGAGCAGGAGTTCAGTTAAAACAGCAAGGAGAGAGCCGGAAGTTCAGTTTGAACCAGAGAGGATAGAGCCAGATGGTCAGTTTAAAACAGCGAAGAGAGAGCCAGGAGTTCTGTTTGAAACAGCAAGGAGAGAGCAGGAGTTCAGTTTACAACAGTGAGGAGAAAGCCAGGAGGCCAGTTTAAACAGCGAAGAGAGAGTGGGAGTTCAGTTCACAACAGCGAGGAGAGATCTGGGTGCTCAGTTTAAAAGAGCAAGGATGGAGCCGGTTTTCAGTTTGAAACAGCAAGGAGAGCCATGAGTTCAGTTTGAAACAGTGAGGAGTGAGTGGAAGTTCAGTGTAAAATAACGTGGAGAGATCTGAGAGATCAGTTTAAAACAGCCAGACAAGAGCGTGAGTTTGGTTTAAAACAACGAGGAGAGAGCCAGGCATTCAGTTTAAAAGAAAGAAAAGGGCCCTGGGTTCAGTTTAAAACAGTGAGGAGGGAGTGGGAATTCAGTTTAAAACAGTGAGGAGGGAGCTGGAGTTCAGTTTAAAACACTGAGCAGAGAGCTGGGAGATCAGTGTAAAGCAGAGGAGAGAGCCGGGAGTTCAGGGTGAAATAGTCAGGACAGAGCATTAGTTCAGTATAAAACAGCGAGGAGAGAGCAGGAAGCTCAGTTTAAAACAGCGAGGAGAAAGGGGAGTTCAGTTTGAAGCAGAGAGGATAGAGCCGGGAGTTCAGTTTGAAACAGAGAGGATAGAGCCGGGAGTTCAGTTTGAAGCAGAGAGGATAGAGCCGGGAGTTCAGTTTGAAAGAGCGAGGAAAGAGCCGGGAGTTCAGTTTGAAGCAGAGAGGAGAGAGTGGGAATCCAGTTTAAAACAGGTGGGAGGGACCTGGGTGTTCAGCTTGAAACAGCAAGGTGAGATCCGGGAGTTCAGGGTGAAATAGCGAGGAGAGACCGTTAGTTAAGTTTGAAAGAGCAAGTGGGGAGCAGGGAGCTCAGTTTAAAACAGCGAGGAGAGTGGGGAGTTCAGTTTGAAGCAGAGAGGATAGAGCCGGGAGTTCAGTTTGAAACAGCGAGGAGAGAGCGGGAGTTCAGTTTAAATCATCGAGCAGAGAGTGGGAGTTCTGTTTTACACAGCAAGGAGAGAGCCAGCAGTTTATTTTAAAATAGTGAGGAGAGAGCGGGAGTTCAGTTTAAATCAGCAAGGAGAGCCAAGCGTTCAGTTTAAAACAGCAAGGAGGGAGCAGTTGTTCAGTTTAAAACAGGGAGGAGAGCGGGAGTTCAGTTTAAAACAGCGAGGAGGGAGTGGGAGTTTAGTTTAAAACAGCGAGGAGGGAGTGGGTGTTCAGTTTAAATCAGCGAGGAGAGAGCGGGAGTTCAGTTAAAAATAGCAAGTAGAGCCGGGAGTTCACTTTAAAGCAGTGAGAAGAGAGCTGGGAGTTCAGTTTAAAACAGCAAGGAGAGAGCCGGGAGTTCAGTTTGAAACAGAGAGGATAGAGCCGTAGGTACCAACGACATAGGTAGGACTAGGAAAGAGGTTCTGCTGAGGGACTATGAGCAGCTTGGGGCTAAATTGAAAAGCAGAACCACAACGGTAATAATCTCCGGATTACAGCTCAGCCACATGCAAATTGGCGTAGGGTAAATAAGATTAGAGAGGTAAATGCGTGGCTCGAAGATTGGTGTGGGAGAAATGGGTTCTGATTCATGGGGCACTGGCACCAGTAATGGGGAAGGACAGAGCTGTTCTGTTGGAATAGGCTTCATTTGAACCATGTTGGGACCAGTGCCCTGGCAAATTGTATAACTAGAGTTGTAGATAGGGCTTTAAATTAATTAGTGGGGTGGTGGGGAGAGGTGGGGTGGAGTCGGGGGGAAGGGTTCAATTGAAGGGAAGTTTAAAAAATCAAAGAAAAATGAGAGAGCAGAGGTGCAGGGTAGTGAAGAGGTGAACGTTAATCAAAATATGACAGGAAGGGGCAGAAAGTATAAACAGAAAAGTGCAGCAGAAATTAGACCCAGAATAATAAAGGTAAAAAGTCAAAGCTTAAGGCTCTTTATCTGAATGCACGCAGCATTTGTAACAAGATGGATGAGTTGACGGCACAAATAGAAATAAATGAATATGACTTGATAGCTATTACAGAGATATGGTTGCAGGGTGACCAAGACTGGGAACTCAATATTCAAGGGTATTCGACATAACGCTCTGCAAAAATTAATCCTGGTCAAGAAGAATGACTCGATGAGAAGGATGAACCACCTGTGGTTTAAAAAAGGTGTTCAAGGAGATTATCTAATCAAAAACTAAGACATACAAAGCAGCAAAAACTAATGGTAGGCCAGAGGATTTGGATTTTTTTAGGAACCAGTAGCAGATGACTAAAAAGCTAATAGAAATGGAGAAAATTGATTATGAAAGTAAATTGGCAAGAAACATGAAAACAAACAGTGAGAGCTTCTAAGGGTATATAAAAAGAGAGTGGCTGAAGTGAACGTGGGGCCCTTGGAGTAAACGACTGGAGAATTGATAACAGGGAACAGGGAAATGGCAGATATAAACCGAGATTTTGCATCAGTCTTCATGGTGGAGGACGTTTTAAACCCCAAAGATATCAGATAAGCAAGGAGCTAATGGGAGTAAAGATCTTTCAACAGTCTATCACAAGGGACAAAGTATTTGACAAACTAATGGGACTAAAGGCAGACAAGTCACCAGGACCTGATGGCCTACATCCAAGGGTTTTAAGGGAAGTGGCTGCAGAGATAGTGGAGGCATTGGTTGAAATAATCTAGAGCTCACTGGATTCCGGGAGGGTCCCAGCAGATTGGAAAACTGCTAATGTGATGCCCCTGTCAAGAAGGGAGGGAGACAAAAAGCAGGAAACTGTAGGCCAGTGAACCTTACTTTTCAAAAATTAATTCATGCGATGTGGGCTTCACTGGAAAATGCTAGAGTCCATTATTAAGGAAGAAATAGCAGGACATTTAGAAAAGCTTCACGCAATCAAACAGAGTCAACATTGTCCTGGGAAAGGGAGATCATGTTTGACATATTTGCTAGAGTTCTTTGAGGATATATCAAGCAGAGTTGATGTAGTGTTTTTGGATTTCCAGAAGGCATTCAATAAGATGCCACATAAATGGTTATTGCACAAGATAGGAGCTCATGGTATTGTGGGTATGTATTAGCATGAATTGAGGATTGGTTAACACACAGAAGACAGAGAGTCGGGATTAATGGCTCTTTTGCAGGTTGGAAAGATGTAACTAGTGGAGTGGCACAAGGATCAGTCCTAGGTCCTCAATTATTTACTATCTATGTCAGCGGCTTGGAGGAAGGGGCAGAGCGTAATGTATCTAAATTTGCAGATGGTACAAAAATAGGTGGGAGGGCATGTTGTGATGAGCACATAAGAAATCTGCAGGGGATCTAGATAGGTTGAGTGAGTGGCAAAAACTTGGCACATGGAGTTTAATGTAGGAAAGCATGAGGTCATGCGCTTTGGTAGGAAGAATCAAAAGGCAGACTATTATTTAAATGGAGAGAGACTCCAAAAAAGTACAGCACAGAGGGATCTGGGTGTTCTTGTGCATAAAACACAAAAGGTTAGCATGCAGGTGCAGCAAGTAATTAAGAAGGCAAATGGAATTTTGGCCTGTATTGCTAGGGGGTTGGAGTTTAAAAATAGGGCAGTCTTGTTACAACTGTACAGGGTGTTGGTGAGGCCACACCTGGTGTACTGTGTACAGTTTTGGTCCCCGTATTTAAGAAAGGATTATACTGGCATTGGAGGCAGTTCAAAACAGATTCACTGGGCTGATTCCTGGGATGAAGGGGTTGATCTATCAAGAACAGCTGAACAAGTTAGGCCTTTATTCATTAGAGTTTAGAAGAATGAGGGGTGATCTTATCGAAACGCCCAGGATTCTGAGGGGGCTTGACAGGGTAGATGTTAAAAAGATGTTTCCACTAGTGGGGGAATCTCGAACTAGGGGACATAGTTACAGAATAAGGGAGCACTCATTTAAAACTGAGATGCGAAGGATTTTCTTCTCTAAGAGTGTAGTGAATATCTGGAATTCTCTACCCCAGAGAGTTGTGGAGGCTAGATCACTGAAAGTATTTAACGAGGAGGTAGATAGATTTTTGAAATATTGGGGAGTTGAGGGCTATGAGGAGCTGGCACAAAAGAGGAGTTGAGGCCTGGGGCAGATTAGCCATGATCTTATTGAATAGCAGGACAGGCTTGAGGGGCCGAATGGCCTACTCCTGCTCCTATTTCTTATGTTCTCTTTCCTTCCCTCCTTCTTTTCTGCCTCACTTTCTTCCTTCTTTCCTTCCTTCCCTCCTTCCTTCCTGCTTTCTTTCCTTCCTTCCTACTCCTGCTCCTATTTCTTATGTTCTCTTCCTTTCCCTCCTTCATTTCGTCCTTCCTTATTTCCTTCCTTCCCTCCTGCTTTCTTTCTTTCCTTCATCCCTCCTTACCTCCTTACTTCCTATTTTTTTCTCTCCATCTTTCCTTTCTGCTTTTCTCCATTCCATCCTTCCTTCCCCCAGTCAACTAGAAGAGATGCCTCTGTAAACCAATTCACTTTATTAAACCTGCAGTAATAAATAACCAGGCTATCTTTTAATATTAGTCAAATGCAAACAACATGTTGGAAGCTGGAAATCTGAAATAAAAACAGAAAATGCTGGAATCAATTAGCAGGCCAGGACGGCATAGGTGAAAATTGCACTGCAGATGCTGAGGGTCTGATGGAAACTAAAAATAATGTTATTATTTCAAATCTTAAAATTCATTTGCTATGTTTTTGTTGAAGCTGCTTATTTGCTGCTCCTCTCTAATAGGAGCATATTTGTTCAGGTTTTTGCTCAATGCCATTCGGCCATCCCAGTTTCTCTTTATAGTTTTATTTAGAAAGGACGTCTGGGAAAATTCCTCTCAGAGTTGTGGGATTTGCTCCTTGGTCTTCAGGGAATTTTCTAATTGGAAATTCCTCGGTTAGTGTTAAAATCCTTGGAATGTAAGCTGTTGATTTTGTTTGTTCAGTGACTGTCAGTAAAGCCCAGGTGTCAGGGGACCCTATTTTCTGACCTATTTTTTTCTCTCTCTCCCTATAAAGAACAGGATCCTCTCAAAACATCAACCAGAGAATTTCTTCCAGAATCAACAACAAATACCCAATCAGCTATATTGGCCAAAGGAGAAAATGTCTCTAAGTTTTCTCTTGAAGCTCAAGATCCTTTGGGTGCTTTACGATGTAGAAAAGATTTACTTCCCCATCTTGGCTGCGATTGGTGTCCCTGGTAAGTTACTAGTAAGTTACTAGCTGGGGCTAGGTACTTCGGTCCCGGGGACTCTGAACAGGTTTTGGTGTCTTATTCCGCAGGTCCAGCTCTTTATTTTGTTACTTTCCCTAAATAACAACAGTGACAATGTTTTAAAATTACGGCAGTGGATATATATGAAAGATACGTGAATGGCTGTGAGGTGTTTTGCGATGACTGCAGTTTGTGATAAGTGTTTAACAATGTGAGTTCTTTCTTTTCGTTCCCTTCATTCTCTTCTTTTTATCCTTCGTTCTTTTGTCTTTCACTCTTCTGCTCTTTTTCTCTTTTGCTTTTTTTCTCTTTTGCTCATTTTCACTTTTCTCTTGTTCTTTTTCTCTATTTTTCTCTTTCTTTCTCTCTTTAGACATAAGACCATAAGACATAGGAGCAGAAATTAGGCCATTCGGCCCATCGAGTCTGCTCCGCCATTCAATCATGGCTGATAAGTTTCTCAACCCCATTCTCCCACCTTCTCCCCGTAACCTTTGATCCCCTTACCAATCAAGAACCTATCTGTCTCGGTCTTAAATACACTCAATGACCTGGCCTCCACAGCCTTCTGTGGCAATGAATTCCATAGATTCACCACTCTCTGGCTAAAGAAGTTTCTCCTCATCTCTGTTCTAAAAGGTCTTCCCTTTACTCTGAGACTGTGCCCTCGGGTCCTAGTCTCTCCTACTAATGGAAACATCTTCCCCACGTCCACTCTATCCAGGCCTTTCAGTATTCTGTAAGTTTCAATCAGATCCCCCCTCATCCTTCTAAACTCCATCGAGTATACACCCAGAGTCCTCAAACATTTCTCATATGTTAAGCCTTTCATTCCTGGGATCATTCTCGTGAACCTCCTCTAGACCCTCTCCAGGGCCAGCACATCCTTCCTGAGATACGGGGCCCAAAATTGCTCACAATATTCTAAATGTGGTCTGACCAGAGCCTTATAAAGCCTCAGCAGCACATCCCTGCTTTTATATTCTAGTCCTCTGGAAATAAATGCCAACATTGCATTCGCCTTCCTAACTACCGACTCAACCTGCAAGTTAACCTTAAGAGAATCCTGGACTAGGACTCCCAAGTCCCTTTGCACTCCAAATTTCTGAATTCTCTCCCCATTTAGAAAATAGTCTATGCCTCTATTCTTCCTACCAAAGTGCATGACCTCACACTTCCCCATGTTGTATTCCATCTGCCACTTCTTTGCCCATTCTCCTAACCTGTCCAAATCCTTCTGCAACCTCCCTGCCTCCTCAATACTACCTGTCCCTCCACCTATCTTTGTAACATCTGCAAACTTAGCCAGGATGCCCTCAGTTCCTTCATCTAGATCATTAATGTATAAAGTGAAAAGTTGTGGTCCCAACACTGACCCCTGAGGAACTCCACTAGTCACCGGCTGCCATCCTGAGAAGGACCCCCTTATCCCCACTCTCTGCCTCCTGCCAGACAGCCAATCTTCTATCCATGCTAGTACCTTGCCTCTAACACCATGGGCTCTTATCTTACTGAGCAGCCCCCTGTGCGGCACCTTGTCAAAGGCCTTCTGGAAGTCCAAGTAGATAACATCCATTGGCTCTCCTTTTTCTAACCTACTCGTTACCTCCTCAAAGAATTCTAACAGATTTGTCAGGCATGACCTCCCCTTGATGAAACCATGCTGACTTTGCCCGATTTTACCATGCACTTCCAAGTATTCTGAAATCTCATCCTTAATAATGGACTCTAAAATCTTACCAACGACCGAGGTCAGGCTAATCGGCCTGTAATTTCCCGTTTTTTGCTTCACTCCCTTCTTAAACAGGGGGGTCACGTTAGTGATTTTCCAGTCCTCTAGGACCCTCCCTGACTCGAGTGATTCCTGAAAGATCACCATAACGCCTCCACTATCTCTACAGCTATCTCCTTCAGAACTCTGGGGTGTAATCCATCTGGTCCAGGTGATTTATCCACTTCAGACCTTTCAGTTTTCCTAGCACGTTCCACCATACTCACCTCTGCCCCCCGACTCTCTTGAACTTTGGGGATGTTACTCGTGTCTTCCACTGTGAAGACTGACGCAAAGTACTTATTCAGTTCCTCCGCCATTTCTTTGTTCCCCACTACTACTTCTCCAGCGTCATTTTCCAACGGCCCAATCTGTAAAAAAACTTTTGCAATCTTCTTTTATATTACTGGCTAGTTTACCCTCATATTTAATCTTCTCCCTCCTTATTTCTTTTTTAATTGTCCTCTATTGGTCTTTGTAGGCTTCCCAATCCCCAGGTTTCCCACTGCTCTTCGCCACAGTTGCTCTTTGCTCTTTCTTTCCCTTTCACTCTCTCTTTTACTCTCCACCTCTATTGTGATCTCACCTGGTTGCAAATTCAGCAGCTTGAAATTAATTATTTCATTGAACATATCATTGCGAATAGGCTAATGGTGAAAGCACGAATAGTTTAACCTTGTTCCAGCATCTTCCTTTCTATTGATTTCAATGTATTAATTGTTTCACTGTCTGGCTATTTCTGCTACAATTCTAAGTTTGAGTTACTGTTTAATATTATTCAGCTCATTACCTGTTTCATTTCTAATCACTGATGTGCCTGTGACTCTGATTGTTTAATTACAAGGAAGCGTGGTATGTCTCGTGTGCTATTGGCTCGTTCTAATACCACTTCTGTTATTTGATCCTCTTCTGCTTTATATGGAAGTATTTTACAGATAATTCTGTTGCTTCTTTCCAATGTGTTTGTGCCTTTGCATAGTCTTTATCCTGCCTCTTATCTGTTTTTTAACATTGTTCATATATATATAAATTGATCAATGATAAGAGAATCCAGGAGCACAGGATCAGAATGATCCTCACTTCTAATATCCAAAACATATAGGGATTCAATATTTAATATTTTGTAGAAGGCTCTAAAAAAGCCTTGGAATGGGAAAGTTTGATTTGTACCATTCTACTCAAGTGCTCAATGCCTTAAAGGGTTGACCATAGTCAGTGTGTGGTCAGTGTGAGAGCACAGATGGTGAGCACTGTTAAGCCTCTCGCTGATTAACCCACTCTGCTTTTCCACTTACCCCATGGACTTTTTCATCACCTGCACCTCACTCAGGAATATTAAGGTATACAGCGAGGCCTTTCAGAGTTGATGGCAAACTTACTCCTTCACACAAAGTGTAAAATATGAGTTTTCTCCCCCAGTAAAGCTGTTGATGCTAGATAAAATAAATATTTGAAAACTAAGATTAATAGTTTTATTTTACAGTCAAATATATTCAGGAACAAAGGTGTGTACATGGAGTTCAAATATAGGTAAGCTGGGATCTAATTGAATGGTAGAATGGACTCACAAGGCCGAATTGCTTATTCCCATTCCTGATTGTTTTCTTTTATTTAAATTACATTTACCTCCCCTTTTTATTTAATTTGAATTCACAGCCTCTTTTAAATTATGTTTCATTTGTAGTACATTTTTGCCAATTCATTACTGAATGCACTGATTATAAATCCTATCTCCAGAACTATCTCAGAGTTAGAACATTATAAAATACTATATTTCATCACTGCATATCCTTGGCAAATTTCAGTTTATTGTGAAGAATCTTCATATGCATATTCCAGAAGCTGCTCCACTATTTCATGGGAAGTACGTTAAAATCCTGTTATTGCAGTTTTTGATGAATAATTCCACATTCTTCTTGTGGTTGCAGTTAACGTAATGACGATTGTGGTCGTGTGTCGGGGAAAGTGTGGTCTCTCCAAATGTGTGACCAGCTATCTGGTTGCAATGGCACTGGTGGACCTATTGGTTGTTATCATCGATCTGATCCTAAGACAGATTCCTATTGTTTATCGGGAACAATCTACATTTCTGTACTACATCAGAATTTGCAATTTCCATGCTGTCTTGCTTTACGCTGTCACTGACTGTTCTGTCTGGTTCACCGTCACTTTCACCTTTGATCGATTTGTAGCTATTTGCTCTCAGAAACTAAAATCTAAATATTGCACCACAAAAACAGCCTCTGTGGCCCTTGGAACAGTGACTGTGGTGAGCTGCTTGAAGAACCTTTTTTGGTATTTTATGTATACAAGTAAATATTCACTTTCCAACAGTCCTTGGTTTTGCCACGTGAAAGTTGCTGTACTTCGTTCATTGGTCTGCTCTATCATTGAATTAATTCATTACATTTTCACACCTTTTATTCCATTTCTTTTGATATTACTGTTCAATGCCTTGACAGTCAGAAACATTATAGTGGCCAACAGAGCCCGCAGGAGACTCCAGTGTCAGAGCAGTGGGGAGAGACCCAGTGACCCAGAGATGGGGAACCGAAGGAAATCCATGATTTTACTGTTTGTTATATCAGGGAATTTCATACTGTTGTGGGTGGTCTTTATGTTGTGTTCTATACTGAAACGATTTGATTACTTGGGGTATCCTGTTCCTCTACCAACATTTGTTAGGGAAATAGGGTTCATGCTTCAGCTTCTAAGTTGCTGCACAAACACATTTATTTATGCAGTGACACAGAGAAAATTCAGAGAAGAGTTGAGGAATGGAGTAAAATATCCCCTCTCAATGATGGGCAAATTATTTTGGTGAGAATGCCTTACACTTTTTGAATTTTTAATGTATTTTCGGTGTTAAACTCTGGATACACTGCCAGTTTTCTTTATTTACAAACAGAAACCATCCTGTTTTGGAATTATTTCACCATTCCTTCACTATCACTGGGTCAAATCCTGGACTCCCTCCCCGACAGCACTGTGGCTCACCATCGCCTTAAATTAGGGATGGCAATAAATATTGAAAAGTTGCCCACAAATGCTATCTACATATGGGTTTCCAGCCAAAGAGCTGTTCACTGCTTCACACAGCTGAGTCTGAGCACAATGCCAGGTGGACTCAGGGAATGAACACTTCTTGTGAATTTTTTTCTCACTAATACAAGATACATCATTAGTTCACATTGCCATGATTGATGGGGTGTTTGGTGTCTCTGAAAGGAAACCACAGCAGTGGGAAGAAAGGAGGACTCTGAAGGTTATTGATCTATAGAGAAAAATATCAATACTTCTATATCAAATTAGCAGCATCTCACCCCCTCACCCCCTTGTGTTAATCTAAGTGTGTTATTCAGTTTCCATGCAGACTTTGAACTGATTGCACCAAGCATTTTGCTTCACACTCTGTGATCTGTTCCTCTTACCTGTTATTGAATAAAGTAGCCTGAGCTAAGTTATACACTGACCAGTGAGAACATGCTTCATTGATGTTGAAAAAATGTAGGAAAGTACAAAGAAATCTGGGCCATGCACTCCCACATCCTGATACAGCATATTCCCACCAAATACAGCACTCCCACATCCCAGTACAGTATACTCCCACATCCCAATACAACACACTCCCGCATCCCAGTGCCATGAACTCCTGCATCTCAGTACAGCACACTCCCGTATCCTGGTACAGCGAACTCCCACATCCCAATACGGCACACTCCCACATCTCAGTACAGCGCACTCCCGCATCCCAGTGCCATGAACTCCTGCATCCCAGTACAGCACATTCCGGCATCCCAGTACCGTTCATTCCCGGATCCCAGTACATTGCATTCCTGCATCCCAATACCATGCACTCCTGCATCCCGGTACAGCACATTCTCGGTTTTCCTCAGAGCACATTCCCTTGTTCAGTTACCACACACACACCTGGGTCTTGGTGCAACCCCATCCCAATCCAGGTATAACACACTCCTGGGACCCAGTATAGCACCATTGCCGTTCCCAGTCTGGTGCGCACGCTGATACTGACACAACGCACTTGCAGTTACTGTTTACTCTTGGGCTATTATGTTATTATGTGGGTGTACCTACACCATGTGGACTGCAGCGGTTCAAGAAGGCAGCTCACCACTGCCTTCTCAAGGGCAATTAGGGATGGGCAATAAATGCTGGCCTAGCCAGTGATGTCCACATCCCATGAATGAATAAAAAATGTCAAAACAGAACAAGAACATCAGGTGAAACCTTTCCCTCCCAAAATTCAGGTTGCCTGTTTCATTGTTCTTTTTGGAAATTCGAGTACATACATCTGCTGTTTCCTCTTTACCTACCGTTCTAGTAACATCTTCAAATCGTCTAATACATTTGGTAAACATGATTTTCCTCCTGTAAAACAAGGTTGACTTTGCCCTGCCATATTATGATTTTCTAAGTGCAGTGTTAAGACTTCCTTCATATTAAACTCCACTGTTTTCCTGAGGACTGATGTCAGGCTAACAGTTCTCTTTCTTATACCTCCCACCTGTCTTGAACAGAGCTGCTACATTGCATAACTTTCACAGTGCTGGGCCATTTCCAAAATCGAGGGAAGTTTTCGAAAAGTACAACCGTACATTCACTATCTCTGCAGCAACTTATTTTTGACCCATAGGGTTTAGGTCATCCAGTCCTGGGGATTTAATAGCTTTAAGTTATTTAAATGTCTCTAATTTTTTTTCTCTGTTGATGTTAATTAGGTTCCACATTTTAATTAGCTCTTGGCTAATGTCTATTTCTGGTCCACAAATTGGGTCTTTGCAACTATTTGATTCTCCGTGATCATTTCTGCTGATAAACCTGATAACTGAGATAATGAAAATTCTCCAGCTGCCAAAATGATAAGTCAAGTATATTATTCGAACTGCCTGTTGAGTTTCAAAAAGAGAAGTATCCTGAGATTGTGAAGCAATATTTCAACACCTGTCTCTAATAACCGGTCAATATAGGAACATAAGGAGCAGCAGTAGGCCATTCAGCCCTTCGAGCCTGCTCTGCCATTTGATTACATTTTTGCTGATCTTCTACCTCAACGCCTCTTTCCAGGCTACCCCCATGAACCTTGATGTCATTAATCTTCAGAAACATATTCACAGAATCACACAGTGCAGGAGAGGCCCTTCAGCCCATCGAGTCTGCACCGACACGTGAGAAACACCTGACCTACCTACCTCATCCCATTTACCAGCACTTGGCCCATAGCCTTGGATGTTATGACGTGCCAAGTGCTCATTCAGGTACTTTTTAGAGGATGTGAGGCAACCCGCCTCCACCACCCTCCCAGGCAGTGCATTCCAGACCGTCACCACCCTCTGGGTAAAAAGGTTTTCCCTCACATCCCCCCTAAACCTCCTGCCCCTCACCTTGAACTTATGTCCCCTTGTGACTGACCTTTCAACTAAGGGGAACAGCTGCTCCCTATCCACCCTGTCCATGCCCCTCATAATCTTGTACACCTCAATCAGGTCGCCCCTCAGTCTTCTCTGTACCAACGAAAACAACCCAAGTCTATCCAACCTCTCTTCATAACTTAAATGTTTCATCCCAGGCAACATCCTGGTGAATCTCCTCTGCACCCCCTCCAGTGCAATCACATCCTTCCTATAATGTGGTGACCAGAACTGCACACAGTACTCCAGCTGTAGCCTCACCAAGGTTCTATACAACTCCAACATGACCTCCCTACTTTTGTAATCTATGCCTCGATTGATATAGGCAAGTGTCCCATATGCCTTTTTCACCACCCCACTAACATGCCCCTCCGCCTTGAGAGATCTATGGATACACATGCCAAGGTCCCTTTGTTCCTCAGAACTTCCTAGTGTCATGCCGTTCATTGAATACTTCCTTGTCAAATTACTCCTTCCAAAGTGTATCACCTCACACTTTTCAGGGTTAAATTCCATCTGCCACTTATCTGACCATTTGACCATCCCTTCTATATCTTCCTGTAGCCCAAGACACTCAACCTCACTGTTAACCACCTGGCCAATCTTTGTGTCACCCGCACACTTACTAATCCTACCCCCCGCATAGTCATCTAAGTTGTTTATATAAATGAAAAATAATAGGAGACCTAGCACAGATCCCTGTGGTACTGGGCACTGGACACGGGCTTCCAGTCACTAAAGCATCCTTCTGTCATCACCCTCTGTCTCCTACAACTAAGCCAATTTTGAATCCACCTTATCAAATTACCCTGTATCCCATGTGCATTTGCCTTCTTTATAAGTCTCCCACGTGGGACCTTGTCAAAGGCTTTGCTGAAATCCATATAAACTACGTCAACTGCACTACCCTCATCTACACACCTGGCCACCTCCTCAAAAAATTCAATCAAATTTGTTAGGCATGACCTCCCTCTGACAAAGCCATGCTGACTATCCCTGATCAAACCTTGCCTCTCAAAATGGAGATAGATTCTCTTCTTCAGAATTTTCTCCAATAGTTTCCCTACCACTGACGTGAGACTCACTGGTCTGTAGTTCCCTGGCTTATCTCTACAACCCTTCTTAAATAGCGGAACCACATTAGCTGTTCTCCATCCTCTGGCACCTCCCTCATGGCCAGAGAGGAATTAAAAATTTGGGTCAGAGCCCCTGCGATCTCCCCCCTTGCCTCCCTCAGCAGTCTGGGACACAAATCATCCAGACCTGGAGATTTGTCCACTTTTAAGCCAGTCAACATCTCCAATACCTTGTCACTCCCTATATCAATTTGCTCAAGAACCTCGCAGTCTCTCTCCCCGAGTTCCATACCTTCATCCTCATTCTCTTGGGTGAAGATGGATGTGAATATTCATTCAACACTGTACCGATGTCCTCTGGCTCCACCCATAGATTGCCCCCTTGGTCCCAACATGTAGAACCATGGAACCATAGAACACTACAGCACAGAAAACAGGCCATTCGGCCCTTCTAGTCTGTGCCGAAATATTATTCCGCTAGTCCCATTGACCTGCACCTAGTCCATAACCCTCCAGACCTCTCCCATCCATGTATCTATCCAATTTATTCTTAAAACTTAAGAGTGAGCCCGCACTTACCACATCAGATGGTAGCTCGTTCCACACTCTCACCACTCTCTGAGTGAAGAAGTTCCCCCGAATGTTCCCCCTAAACCTTTCCCCTTTCACCCTAAAGCCATGTCCTCTCGTGTTTATTTCTCCTAATCTAAGTCTTCAACATGCTCAATGATTCAGCTTCCATAGCCCTCTGGGGGACAGAATTCCAAATTCACCACCCTCTGAGTGAAGAAATTCCTCCTCATTTCCTGTGCTCACCAAACACATACATTTTCAACCACGGGTCATAGGTGTGTGTGATTAGGGCAATGAGCTCTGGTCTGGTTTACCCCTTCACAACCCTGTGGATACTGAGGCCAATTGTATCCCCTATGATCCTGCCCTGAATGAGAGCATTGATTTCACCACGGTCAATATCTGCGCGGTTCAGTATCATTTACCACATTGAATTATCATGAGTTACATCTTGAAACTGCTTCAAGGACAAATGCAATTCTTGCCCATTTAAGGTAGTCACATACACACCAGCAGGCTCATTGGACTGTGGGCAACCCTTGTTACGGGGTCAGTGGGCGACCAACCCATGCACCCTCCCGCACTCCCCCCTGCCCCCGCCCCACACAACCCCCACCCCCACTCCCCCCTCCCCCCTCCCCCCTGCTGATGGGTGATGAGTGACCCTGGTGCTGGACCCCTAACCTGGGCTGCTCTCTGTGTTTCAGGGTGATAAGGTGGGTCTGCAGAAGAAGCTGAGGACCACACTGAATCACAAGGTTCTGAGTTCAAGTCTCACTCAAGGGCTTAAGCACAAAAATCTCAATCAACATCAGAAAATGTTTAACTGGTAATCATCACATTGGTGTCTGTGAGAGTTAACTGTGCACCAATTGCTGCTGCTTTTCCCATATTACAGCAATGACTATACTTCAACATTGTTACAATGGCTATAAACATTTTGAGACAAGCAGTGGTCTGAAACATATATCTTCTGTACTTTATTCCTTTCGGTATTTTACAAAAAGAGTGGGGAGACTTCATTTGATAAAGAATGCAAGACTTCATTTTAAAAAGAGCACAGAGTGGGGAGACTTTGTTTTAAAAAGAGTGGGGAGAGTGGAGAGAGTTCATTTTAAAAAGAGTGGGGAGAGTGGGGAGTTCGGTGAGGCCAGTGGTGGAATGATGTCATGAACCACAAGGTGACACGAGCGCAGGGGAAGCAGCTGATTGGTGAGTGGGATTGGTGAGTATTCTCGTCTTAAAAGGAAAAGTAAGGTCTGCAGTTTGTTTTTTCTCTTTTTCTATAAAATGACTTGCTAACTATAAGATTGATACTGGTGTAAAAAATATAATCACAATAAAGTGTAAAGAGTGCGGGATTCTTCAAGTGTAAAGAGCGGGGATACTAGAGTAATTAATTAATAAATTAAATGAAATATGATAGTGATGGCAGGATGGGTGATGTGTTGCTGCTGTAGCATGTGGGAGCTGCTGGACACCAAGGTGATGCAGAGTGAACACATCTGTACCAAGTGTTTGCAGCTCGAGGAACTTCAGATCCGGGTTAAGGAGCTGGAGTCCGAGCTGCAGACATTGCGCCACATCAGGGAGGGGGCAAGTTACCTGGACATTTTGCTGCAGGAGGTGGTCACACCCCTCAGATTAGATCATTCCAGTTTGGTCTGTGATCAGGAACAGGAGGGTGTGACTGCAGGTGAGGCAGGTATGGGGACCCAGGGGGTAGCGTTAGAGGAGCCTCAGCTCCTGCAATTGTCCAACAGTTATGAGGTTCTTGCAAGCTTTGTGGACAGGAGCGGTGACTGCAGGGAGATGAGTGAACTGACCATGGCACCATGGTACAGGGAGCCATTCAAGTCGTGGGAGGAAATAGGAATGTAGTCTTGGTAAGTGGCAGTATAGTCACGGGGATAGATATTGTCCTCTGCAGCCATGAGCATGAGCCCTGAAGGCTGTGTTCCACATTAACTTCCCAGCCCAGCACCAACCCTGTCAAACACCATCAGAATTTTAAATATTACAGTTAGATTACCTCTCATTCTTCTAAACTGTAAGGAGTATTGGCCCATTCTGTTCAATCTCTCATCATAGGACAATGCCCCCATTTCAGCAATCAATCTAGTGGACATTAGTGACACTCTCTCCAAGGCCCTTGCTCAGGTAAGGAGACCAAAGTGATATACAGTAACCTGGATACGGGGGATAGGTACAGAGTAAAGCTCCAGGTCAATCACTCCCATGGCAGGTAGAGAGTAAAGCTCCTCTACACTGTCCCCATCAAACACTCCCAGGACAGGTATAGCATGGGGTTAGATACAGAGTGAAGCTCCCTCTACACTGTCCCCATCAAACACTCCCAGGACAGGTACAGCACAGGGTTAGATACAGAGTGAAGCTCCCTCTACACTGTCCCCATCAAACACTCCCAGGACAGGTACAGCATGGGGTTAGATACAGAGTAAAGCTCACTCTACACTGTCCCCATCAAACACTCCCAGGACAGGGACAGCACGGGGTTAGGAACAGAGTAAAGCTCACTCTACACTTACCCATCAAACACTCCCAGGACAGGTACAGCACGGAGTTAGATACAGAGTAAAGCTCCCTCTACACTGTCCCCATCAAACACTCCCAGGACAGGTACAGCATGGGGTTAGATACAGAGTAAAGCTCACTCTACACTGTCCCCATCAAACACTCCCAGGACAGGGACAGCACGGGGTTAGGAACAGAGTAAAGCTCACTCTACACTTACCCATCAAACACTCCCAGGACAGGTACAGCACGGAGTTAGATACAGAGTAAAGCTCCCTCTACACTGTCCCCATCAAACACTCCCAGGGCAAGTGGAGGGAGATTTACTCTGTATCTAACTCCATTCAGGACCTGCCCTGGGAGTGTTTGAATTTTTTTTTATTCATTCACGTAGTATGGGCTCCGCTGGCTGGGCCCAGCATTTATTGCCCATCCCTAGTTGCCCTTGAGAAGGTGGGCGTGAGCTGCCTTTTTGAACCACTACAGTCCATGTGGTGTAGGTACACCCACAGTGCTGTTAGGAAGGGAGTTCCAGGATTTTGACCCAGCGACAGTGAAGGAACGGCCGATATATTTCCAAGTCAGGATGGTGAGTGACTTGGAGGGGAACTTCCAGGTGGTGATGTTCCCATGTGTCTGCTGCCCTTGTCCTTCTAGATGGTAGTGATCGTGGGTAGGGAAGGTGCTGGCTAAGGAGACTTGGTGAACCTTGGGGAGATGCTAGAGATGCTTTACTCTGTATCTAACCCAGTGCTGCGCCTCCACTGGGAATGTTTGATTGTGACAGTGTATAGGGAGATTTAATCTATATCGAATCCCATGCTATCTCAGTCCTGCGATGTTTGAGAGGACAAAGTAAAGGGAGCTTTACTCAGTATCTAACACCGTGTTGTACCTGCTCTAGGATTGTTTGATGGGGACAGTGAAGAGGGAGTTTCACCCTGTGTCTAATCACATGCTGAAAGTACCCTGGGAGTGTTTGATGGGGACAGTGCAGAGCGAAATTTGCCATGTTTCTGTCTCTGTGCTGTACTTACCATGGGATTGATTGATGGAGGCAGTGTAGGGGGAGCATTACTCTATATTTAACCCATGCAGTAGCTGCCATGGGAATGTTTGATGAGAATGGTTTAAAGAAGATTAAGTCTGCATGTCATGCTGTACCTGTCCTTGGAGTAGACACACACACACAGATACACAGGCACAAGCTCACTCACCTGTCCAGGTACATCATCCTGCCCCCTTTCCCCTTCACTCACCTGTCCAGGTACAGCATCCTGCCCCCTCTCCCCTTCACTCACCTGTCCAGGTACAGCATCCTGCCCCCTCTCCCCCTCACTCAACTCTCCAGGTACATCATCCTGCCCCCTCTCCCCCTCACTCACCTGTCCAGGTACATCATCCTGCCCCCTCTCCCCTTCACTCACCTGTCCAGGTACATCATCCTGCCCCCTCTCCCCCTCACTCACCTGTCCAGGTACATCATCCTGCCCCCTCTCCCCCTCACTCACCTGTCCAGGTACATCATCCTGCCCCCTCTCCCCTTCACTCACCTGTCCAGGTATATAATCCTGCCCCCTCTCCTCCTCACTCACCTGTCCAGGTACATCATCCTGCCCCCTCTCCCCCTCACTCACCTGTCCAGGTACATCATCCTGCCCCCTCTCCCCTTCACTCACCTGTCCAGGTACATCATCCTGCCCCCTCTCCTCCTCACTCACCTGTCCAGGTACATCATCCTGTCCCCTCTCCCTCTCACTCACCTGTCCAGGTACATCATCCTGTCCCCTCTCCCTTTCACTCACCTGTCCAGGTACATCATCCTGTCCCCTCTCCCTCTCACTCACCTGTCCAGGTACATCATCCTGTCCCCTCTCCCCTTCACTCACCTGTCCAGGTACATCATCCTGTCCCCTCTCCCTCACCTGTCCAGGTACATCATCCTGTCCCCTCTCCCCTCACTCACCTGTCCAGGTACATCATCCTGCCCCCTCTCCCTCACTCACCTGTCCAGGTACATCATCCTGTCCCCTCTCCCTCTCACTCACCTGTCCAGGTACATCATCCTGCCCCCTCTCCCTCTCACTCACCTGTCCAGGTACATCATCCTGCCCCCTCTCCCTCTCACTCACCTGTCCAGGTATATCATCCTGCCCCCTCTCCCTGTCACTCACCTGTCCAGGTACATCATCCTGTCCCCTCTCCCTCTCACTCACCTGTCCAGGTACATCATCCTGCCCCCTCTCCCCCTCACTCACCTGTCCAGGTACATCATCCTGCCCCCTCTCCCTCTCACTCACCTGTCCAGGTACATCATCCTGCCCCCTCTCCCCCTCACTCACCTGTCCAGGTACATCATCCTGTCCCCTCTCCCTGTCACTCACCTGTCCAGGTACATCATCCTGCCCCCTCTCCCCCTCACTCACCTGTCCAGGTACATCATCCTGTCCCCTCTCCCTGTCACTCACCTGTCCAGATACATCATCCTGCCCCCTCTCACCTTCACTCATTCTGTGAATCAGCTGCTGTCAATATTAACTTACAAGTGGAAATTGGATCAATACCTGAAGAGAAAGATCATTACAGGGAGAAAAATAAAAATATCATTTCAGGAACTGATTTGGAATTGGGAGTGAAAAAGCCTAAAAGTCATTTCAGACACAGCTGGGGCTGCTGCAACGGGAGATCTTTTGTCTGGGCGGTGAATTAATTTAAAAAGGGTCAAAGTGTCTTTTCCTCAAACCTGTTTCTGTCTTGTGATTAAAGTGATACACCGCCACCATCTGCTGGCGAATATACGCTACTGCAGAAGCAGAGGGGAAACAATCAGGAATTCGACGAGGGAGGGAGTATTACACAGCATTGATCCAAAATGACAGGAACATCAACACAGGCACGAGTTCAACATAGAGAGAGAGAGGTGTTCAGTGTTTAGCAGAAATCTGAGAAAAATCTTGATAAAGATTGAAGTAATTTCAGAAAGCTTTGTGTCAATTTATGGCAAAGAGTGGTTTTTAAATTGCTGACAAAATTAAAACATTTTTTCAAAATGATACTTCGCATCTCAGTTCATGTACAGTGTCTGGTGAATAAAGAGTGAATGAACCACCCGAGGTCCCGCTACAAACTTCAATCCCAGACAATATTGTTCAATATTCACACTTCATCAATCTGTCTCCAGATGCTGCAACTTCTCTGAGGCTCAAAGACCAGCGCCTGTAGTAGCTGTGGTCCTCCAGCAGATGGCGGCATTGTATCACTTTAATCACAAGATAGTGAAACAGGTTTGAGGAGGAGAGAGGCTTTGACCATTTTTAATTCATTCATTCACCCAGAGACAAAAGATCACCCATTGCAGCCCCTGCTGCTTCTGACGAGGTCTGAAAGACACACCTTCGAATAGTGCAACACTTCCTCAGTGCTTGGAAGTTTTAGCCTGGATTATGTGCTCAAGTCTCTGTTGTGGGAGGAGGGTGTTACCCACTGAACCACAGCTGACTAGAGGCATTAGCCACTCTCTGTACTGTTTAAGAAACTCATAAACAGAAGGAGGTTGTTTCCACAGCTCGCAGCTGGCTGGTGAACATTGAGGACACAGGAATGAAGGGGGAAAGAACGGTCATTAAACCTGAATATGGATCAAACACCTGCTGGCCAGACGCTGGATGGGGAGCTTTACTCTGTATCTCACCCATCCTGTACCTGCCCTGAGAGCGTTTAATCGGACACATACTGGAGTTGGCGGAAATGGCGGAGGATATGCCACCAACTCCAGCATGATGCCACCACCAAACCCATCTTCCCTTCACCCCCCCTGGCGGCATTCCGAAGGATCATTCCCTCTGGGACACCCTGGTCCACTCCTCCATCACCCCCTACACCTCAACCCCCTCCCACGGCACCTTCCCAGGCAACCACAGAAGGGGCAACACCTGCCCCTTTACTTCCCCCCTCCTCACCGTCCAAGGGCCCAAACACTCCTTTCAAGTGAAGCAGCATTTCACTTGCACTTCCCTCAATTTAGTCTACTGCATTCGCTGCTCCCAATGCGGTTTCCTCTACACTGGAGAGACCAAACGCAGTCTGGGTGACCGCTTTGCGGAACACCTTCGGTCTGTCCGCAAGCACGACGTAGACCTCCCTGTCGCTTGCCATTTCAACTCCCCACCCTGCTCTCACGCCCACATATCCGTCCTTGGCCTGCTGCAATGTTCCAGTGAAGCTCAACGCAAACTGGAGGAACAGCACCATCTTCTGACTAGGCATTTTATAGTCTTCGCCTTTATGTTGAGAAAGTGGTGGTGAGCTGCCTTCTTGAACCACTGCAGTCCATGTGGTGTAGGTACACCCACAGTGCTGATGGGAGCGAGTTCCAGGATTTTGACCCAGCGACAGTGAAGGAACGGCCGATATATTTCCAAGTCAGGATGGTGAGTGGAGGGGAACTTCCAGGTGGTGGTGTTCCCATGTGTCTGCTGCCCTCATCCTTCTAGATGGTAATGGTCGTAGGTTTGGAAGGTGCTGTCAAATGAGCCTTGGTGAGTTCCTGCAGTGCATCTTGTAGATGGTACACACACTGCTGCTACTGTGCGTTGGTGGTGGAGGGAGTGAATGTTTGTGGATGGGGTGCCAATCAAGTGGGCTGCTTTGTCCTGGAAATTGTTGAGCTTCTTGAGTGTTGTGGAAGCTGCACTCATCCAGGCAAGTGGGGAGTATTCCATCACACTCCTGACTTGTGCCTTGTAGATGGTGGACAGGCTTTGGGGAGTCAGGAGGTGAGTTACTCATCGCAGGATTCCCAGCCTCTGACCTGCTCTTGTAGCCACTGTATTTATATGGCTGGTCCAGTTCAGTTTCTGGTCAATGGTAACCCCCAGGGTTTTGATAGCTGGGGATACAGTGATGGTGATGCCATTGAATGTCAGCAGGTGATGGTTGATTCTCTGTGTATGTATTTCTTTGTGAGTGTGTGAGAGAGAAATGGGGCAAGAGAGAGACAGACAGGGAGAGATAAAAATAGACATAGGGTGAGAGAGAAAGAGAGAATTGCATTGGAACAAGAGTGAAAGGGAAGCTGCAGAGAGAGAGACAGAGACAGAGACGCAAGAGATAGAGAGAGAGAGAGAAAGCAACGGGCTGAGAGAGAGACGGGGCGACGGAGAGAAAAAGATGAGGCAAGCGAGAGAGAGAGAGAGACTGTGAGAGAAAGAGGATGAGTTTGAGAGAGAGAGGCAGGTTGAGTGATAGAGCGCGAGACAGAGTGAGAGAGAGAGAGAGCACACTGAGAGAGCGAGCGAGAGAGAGGGAGTTACAGAAAAAGAACATACAATCGGAACATATGAATTAGGAGCAGGAGTAGGCCATTCGGCCCCTCAAGCCTGCTCTGCCATTTAAAAAGATCATGACTGACCTGATAGTGACCTCAAATCTGCATCCCACCTACCCCCGATAACCTATCACCCCTTTGTTTATGAAGAATCTATTCACCTCTGCCTTAAAAATATTCAAAGACTCTGCTTCCACCGCCTTTTCAGGAAGAGAGTTCCAAAGACTCACGACCCTCTGAGTGAAAACATTTCACCTCATCTCTGTTTTAAATGGGCGACCCCTTATTTTTAAACAGTGACCCCTAGTTCTAGATTCTCCCACAAGAGGAAACATCCTCTCCACATCCACCCTGTCAAGACCCCTCAGGATCTTTTATGTTTCAATTGAGCCACCTCTCACTCTTCTAAACTCCAGTGGATACAAGTCTAGTCTGTCCAACCTTTCCTCATGAGACAACCCACCCATTCCAGATATTAGTCTGGTAAACCTTCTCTGAACTGCTTCCAATGCGTTTACATCCTTCCTTAAATAAGGAGACCGATACTGTACATAGTACTCCAGATGTGGTCTCACTAATGCCCTGTACTGAAGCATAACCTCCCTACTTTTGTAATCAATTCCCCTCACAATAAATGATAACATTCTATTAGCTTTCCTAATTACCTGCTGTACCTGCATACTAACCTTTTGTGATTCATGCACTAGGACACCCAGATCCCTTTGCAATCTCTCACCATTTAGATAATATGTTTCTCTTTTATTCTTCCTGCCAAATTGAACAATTTCACATTTTCCCACATTATACTCCATTTGCCAGATCTTTGCCCACTCACTTTATCTATATCTTTTTGAAGCCTCCTTATGTCCTCTCCACCACTTACTTTCCAACCTATCTTTGTGTCATTTACAGATGTGTGAAAAATGGGTGAGAAAGGGATGGGGCAGGGAGACAGAAAAGGTGTGTGTGAGAGAGAGAGAGAGAGAGAGAGAGAGACAGGTACTGCACGGGGTTAGATACAGAGTAAAGCTCCCTCTACACTGCCCCCATCAAACACTCCCAGGACAGGCACAGCATGGGTGGGTACAGAGTAAATCTGCCCTACACTTCTCCCTCAAACACTCCAGGGAAGATACAGCAACAGTTTGGACACAGAAAAAATCTCCCTCTTCATTCTCCCCATCAAACACTCACAGGTCAGGTACAACACGGGGTTGTGTGCAGAGTCTCATTTCCCCTACACTGAGAATAACTTAAAACAATTCCAATAATTGGGAGAGAATTATTTGAACTAAAAGCTGCCGAGGTTCTTCAGTGCTCCAGCCCGGCTGGATGGATGGCTGCTGGGTGACAAGGGCTATCCCCTCAGAAGGTGGCTCATGACGTCTCTCTACCATTCAAGAACAGAGGCTGAGCAGCGGTACAATAGGAGCCACGGCACCACAAGGACGGTGATAGAGAGAAGCATCAGTCTTCTCAAGATGCACTTCCGATGCCTGGACCGTTCAGGGGGCTCACTCCAGTACCCCCCAGATCGTGTGTCACTGACAGTGGTTGCATGCTGCACTCTCCACAATCTAGTGCTGGAAAGGGAGGATGCAGTGGAGGAAGAAGATGTTGACACAGCTCCTCTGGCAGCAGACGCTGAGTCCAGTGGTCAGTCCGAGGGCGAGCACGCTCAGGAGAACGCTGAGGGGATAGACGCTAAACTGGGCAACCTCCAGGGAGGCAGGGACACCCGGGAGGCTTTGATCCAACGCTCCTTCAGCTAGCCTACTAAAGAAGAACCACCACCACATGCCACGGCTATAGGCTCCATATTCAATACCTGACAGGAACATTTGCTTGGTCAGCAACATGAACTATGTGTCATTTCAATAAAGTTCAATGACAAACAAGTCACTCATAACATCATGTGTTACCCTTCACCTGCAGAACTTATGAAGCACCCAGAGGCTCGTTGAGAACCAACACATTTAATGTTTTGCAGCTTGGCATACAGAAATCAAACCAAATGAAAAGGCGTTTAACATCGCACCAACATCACAGTAACTTAAAAGTGGGGCAAAAGAAAACCATGAGTGATAAGCCCTAAGGTGCTTTACGTTTACACTTACGGGTTCTACGTCTAGGTTCTCCCCCCCTCACTGTCACTGGCATTGGGTCCAGGCTGCTGATTCCGCTGCCCTGTTGGCCTTGATGACCTTGGCGGGCGTCCTCTGGCCTGTGGAGCCTGTGCTGGCCCCGCCTGGGAGGGAGTGGCCAGTGGCACAGTTGGCATCTCCCCAGTTGCTGCAGCCTCATTGGTTGCCACGGTCACTGGCAGAGGGGCGGAGGAGCTGCTGCCCACATCTGGGGTGCCCTGAGAGGAGCCCGCAGAGACAACAAGCAGCTCGTGCACCAATGTGAGGTCGCTCTGGACCTCCTTCTCACCATTGATGGACGGGCACCTAGCTGGGATACTGGGTGCCCAATCCATCTCCCACACTGACACTGACCACCTGAGGTCATTGCCGGTGTGAGGGCTGCAGGTCCGAGCACAAACCCAGGAACAATTGATTGTTCTCCTGGAGCAGCCTCTCTATGAGAGCCGCCACTCTCTCCATGAGGGGGCAGCGCACTCAGCCATGAGGGTCATTACATTGCTCATGTCCCACATGAACTCCTCCAACATGGAGACCATGGCAGCATTCCCTCATGTACCTGCGCCAGATCCTCCCGCACACCCTGCTGGACTTCCAGTATCTGCTGCCTCAGGAACGAATCCAGAGGCCCAGCATCAGCCACTGACTGAGCCTGTTCCTGGTCCCCAGCCGTCCTCTGACTGCCGGTGCCCTGGGTGCTCTCTGCCTCCGCCTGCACCTGAAGCGAGTGTGAAGTACCCTCACCACTGTGCACCGAGATACTAGCCAACGATCTTATTCCCACTGAGGTGCTGGTATCTGTGCTGTTGCCTGCCTGGTTGAGAGGGTGTGATGCTGGTGCAATCATATCAGCTGTGCCCTCAGAGGTGAGCGGTGGTCTCTCAGGCCCCTGAGACCAGGCATGCTCTGGTGAGCCTGAAGGGAAGGACATGAACATTTGATTAGTTGAATGAGTTACGCTGTTAATGTGCCTGGCACCCGAATCATGGTGCCCTCGTCTTTCCATTATCAATGGGGATTCCATGTTGGAGGCTGAAATCAATATATAGACAACAGTGGAATGGTTGCAATGACAGACATTGTGACCTCAGTGCACTGCACTCTTACCTCCCAGTGACACCCCAACCTCACTGCGGCCTATTGGTCTAGGCGCATGGCGCCTCCCCAGCTCCAGTGCTTCTGCTTGTATCTGGTAAGGATCAGGAGGTGGGGTGGTCCTCTGCCAATCTGCATCCTCTCAGCATTATTGTGGGCTGTATTCTCCTGAAAGGACAGAGGAGCATTGATTAGTCCACCCTGTACGTGCATTACCATTGCAGCCCGGCCAACCCTACCTGAGGAAAACCTCACAGGGCTCATCCGATTTGTGACCCAGGAGGCTCAGTACACTCAGTCCAAGCAGGCAGGGCTCATGACATTTGCCACTCACACTCTAAGAACTCCCAAACCCATGACCACTACCACCTGGAAGGACAAGGGCAGCAAACACATGGGAACATCACCACCTGGAAGTTCCCCTCCAAGTCGCTCACCATCCTGACTTGGAAATATATCGGCCGTTCCTTCACTGTCGCTGGGTCAAAATCCTGGAACTCCCTCCCTAACAGCACTGTGGGTGTACCTACACCACATGGACTGCAGAGGTTCAAGAAGGCAGCTCACCCCCACCTTCTCAAGGGGCAATTAGGGATGGGCAATAAATATTGGCCCAGTCAGCGAAGCCCACATCACATGGTGATGGGGGTGGGGGTGGTTGGGGGGTTGGAGGGGGTGGGGTGGGGGCAACCTAACTGCTGTGCTAAGTGACCCATACCAACACGGCACCCACCCTTCCCGATCGCAGGAGGCCATTAAACCGCTTGTTGCAGTGCATCCATGTGAACCTCACCACAGCGCGAGAGCTGATCTGTGATGCCACCTCCTCCCAGGCACACTTAGTTAGGGTGGGGGACCTCTTCCTCCCATCCCTTGGGACAAGGATATCCCAGCGTGTTGCCCCCTCCTCAAGGAGGGCAGCAAGGCACTCAACAGAAAACTTCAGGGCCGATTGCCCCGCTGACCTGCCCTCCCGCCTGGCCTGCTCTCCGATGATTTTGTCCATTGCAGATGACCGAACTCAGTGGAAAATGACCGAACTCAGTGGCAGTTGAGTGAACTCTGTGACAGATAAGTGAACTCGATGTAGATGACCGAACTCAGTGGTAGCCTTAGGACGGCTGCCTGCGCTGTTTTTGAATAAGCCGCCAGGTTGCCATTGGACCCGGCGGACATTGGCCTCCAGCTGCTGCCCACCCCCTTCAAACTGACCTCAGGAGCCGTGAATTACGCTGGGTGGGCCTTAATTGACCCGCCTGCATAACATCGCGGTGCGCACCCGATCGCGGGCGACGATTGAGTTCCTGGCCACCCCCACCCACTCCCGCTGAGCCCGCCCGCCAACTGAAACATTCTAGCCTATGTGTTTACAATGTTTTTTGTATTGATAAATGTTTAATTTAGTTTTATAAAAAAAACCTCTTGAGACTCGGTTGTCTTATTACTACTGAATTCAAAGCCTGCATCTCGAAACATACAAATTGCAAAAATGGGTTATGACAGTTGCTTCAATTTTCCTTCTGCGATTTGAACAACTCAGCCTTTACCATCGGCTGTGTTATAATAGGGGTTCAGTTTGGACCGAGGTCACCGGGTAAAACATCTCGGCTCTTTTTGAAAATAGTTGAACTCAGCCTAAGGGAGACAAACAAGGCCTCAGCTTAATGTCCCATCTGAAAGAGGCACCTCCAGCTGTGCAGTTTTGTCAGTATGGCTGGGGTGTCAGCCTTGCGTTTGGGCTCAACTCTCAGTCGGGGTTTATGTTGGTTTGAACTCTGGAATGTCAGCTTCTTTGAAGATGCCGAATCTCTGTTTTATTTTAGATGCTCTAAAAGTTGCCTCGTTCCTATAACTTCAAAGCTCTTTGCTGCTCTTGCTACTTTCCTATCTTTCACTTTCACTCTCTGCCACTTGCTATTCAATTCAATGCTTTGACCTTTCAGATACTCTCTCCTTAATCTCTTCCTCTCTTTTTGATCTACTCAAAATCTCACCTTTCTTTTTTTAAATTCATTCTTTGGAAGTGAGCAGAACATTACAGCCGTGAAGGACATTCCTAATTGCTCTGTTACTATCCCAACACCTCTGTCTCTCTCCTTGATCCTCTGTCTCCCATCTCTAGGGTATTATTTCTCCAGCACCATCTCTCCTTCTCTCTCTTTAAATCTCCTACCATCCCCATTTTCCCCTTGCTGTTACTTTTCAGACCAATATGTCTCCTTCTTACCGTGAATCTCTCTATATCTTTATAACACTGTTTGAAAAACCTACTTCATATCAATTTCTCCATTTCTACCTCAGTACCCCATCCTCCACCCCCATTCTTCCACATCGCTATTGCTTTATCTCCATCTAGTCTCCCCTTGTCCGTTACTCCATCACCAGCTTGTCTCTCCGCCATTGATACCCTCCATCTCCAACTCTCCCCTTCAGTTACTTCTTTTCCGTTTATATCCTTCTCTATCTCTCTATGAATGACTCTCTAACTCAAACTTTCTCTTGATTACTCACTATCTCTCCATTTATGCCTCTCCCTTTATAAACATCTATCAGTCCCTCTCTGTATTACCATTTCTAATTTCCTCTGTGCTGCTCCCAAGTCTCCATCTCCATCGCTCTCCTCTTTCAAAGGTAAAATACTGCAGATACTGGAAATCTGAAAAAGAAACAGAGAATTCTGGAAATACTCAGCAAGGCATGCAGATCTGTGGAGGGAGAAAGAGAGTTAACGTTTCAGATCGACGATGGCCCTTGGTCAGAAATTATTTGAGTCACTCTGGTGAAAATTTCTGTGTGGGAAAGAGGGGTTTGGCAAATCTAGGTTCATGAGGGTTGTGTGTGTTTTGGGGAGGGGTGGATCCATGTTGGGGAGGGGTGGATCCATGTTGGGGAGGGGTGGATCCTTGTTGGGGAGGAGCAGATGGGTGGGTTTGTTTCGGGGAGCTGCAGGCCCATGTTGGAGATATACGGATACGTGTTGGTAATGGATGGACCTATATTTTCCCTGTCACTGACATGTCACTTTTCTGTCCTTGACTGAATCTCTATTTGTCCGTTTATAAGTTTATTGTTCTCTGTGGGTCTCTGACCCAGGTGTGGATATGTATTGGGTAGGGGCGGATATGTGTTGGGGAGGAGCGTTTACATGTGGAATGAGGACCTCTGTTGGGAGACTTCTTGTCTCTTTTACCAGTTTTTCGCTTTAGCTACATCCCACACTCTTTCTTCCTCCTCTTCCTCCCCTTTCTCTCTCAATGTTTGCTCTATCCATCTCTCTCTCTCTTTCATACCCATTTATCTCCTGTTGTTTCTTGTTCTGCCCCTTCCCTGTCTCTGCCACTTCTTATTCTATTTCTGTCCATTACTGCCTCAAAATAGACGTCTTTTCTCTCTCTTTTCTTGTTTCCCTCAGTCGCTGATTCTCTTTCTTTCTCTTTCTACATCTATTCATTCCTCCCTTGTTCTTTGCCCTTGTCTCCTTTCCCATGTATTTCATTCTTTCCATTTTTTCGACAACTTCTCACTCAATGTCCATACCTCTCCTTCAGTCCCTGCCTGTCTTCTCCATCTCTGCCTCTTTCTCCTTTTCCCTGTCACTGACATGTCACTTTTCTGTCCTTGACTGAATCTCGATTTGTCCGTTTATCAGTTTATTGTTCTCTGTGGGTCTCTGACTCAGGTTGTTTTATGTCAATTTCTGTCCCTGTCTCTATGGGTAGAATTATCCCCCTGTCGGGAGGGCGGGGGTTGTGCAGGGGCGAGCGGGAGTGGGCACGAAACTGATCGGTGGCCTCAATCTGGTCCGTGCCGCCATTTTATATGGGAGAGCGAATTAAGGCCCGCCCAGCGTGACACATAACCAGAAGCGATCCCTGTGCGGGGGGGGAGGGGGATTCCTCAGTGTTACACGAGCTGGGACATGTCAATGAATTTTAATGAAGAAATTCATTGAACTTTTAAACACTTCATGAAACTCGTGGATGAGGCTCCCTGAAAAATGTGAAGGCCGCCTGGGCTCTTCGCCTGCCCCCACCCCCGCCAACCTTATGGTTGGACGGGCAGCTTATTTTATTAGTTCAATCAGAGTTTAACAGGCCTTAATAGGCCTTTGCCAGTTTGGCAGGTGCACAGCCAATTCGGCTGCACGCTCACTGAACTGGAAATCTAAATGAGATGCGGTGACATTGGGACGCCCACCCAATGCGCATCATTTTACCCATTGGCGAGTGCGCCCTGCACCCGCTCGCTGACCCGAAAATTCCTCCCTATGTCCTGTGCGCTCTCTTATTCTTTTTCACTTCCTCCTTGTCCTTGTCGCTAACATCCTTTCGTTCTCAATTAAATTCTCTTTCATGCCCTCTCCCATCTCTCTCTCGTTCTCAAATTTTCCATTCCTCCCCCTGACCCATTCTCTCTTTCTCTTTCTTTCCTTCATTCTCTCCCTCACTCTCTGTGTGCATATTTCCTTTACCCCTTTGAACATCCTTCTCACTTGCTCTCTCCCCTGACTCTCTCTCGAGCTGCCTCTGTCCTTTCCCATTACCTTCCTCTGTTTTTCCCTTTCCTTGAATTTTCAGTCTTTCCAACTCCCTCCTATGCTCTCTCAATCTATGTTCCTAATTTTTTTCTCTCTGTCTATTGTAAGCTCACTCTGCTTCTTTCCTTCACCCTATTGCCTTTTCTCTCTCCCATCCTTTGTCACTCTTTTCCTCTTGTTGTCCTGTATTCTGCTTTCTCCCTCACTCTCTCGGACCCCCGCCTCTCGCTTAATCTCTGCTCCTGAAATCTTCTAATAATACAGCACACAAGGAGTTCATACAGCCCTTCATACCCCTGTCCGCTCATTGAAAGAACTATCCAATTACAGAATCACAGAATTACAGAATCACACAGTGCAGAAGAGGCCCTTCGGCCCATCGAGTCTGCACCAACACGTGAGAAACACCTGACCTACCTACCTAATTCCATTTACCAGCACTTGGCCCATAGCGTTGAATCTTATAACGTGCCAAGTGCTCATCCAGGTACTTTTTAAAGGATGTAAGGCAACCCACCTCCACCACCCTCCCAGGCAGTGCATTCCAGACCGTCACCACCCTCTGGGTAAAAATGTTTTTCCTCACATCCCCCCTAAACCTCCTGCCCCTCACCTTGAACTTGCGTCCCCTCGTGACTGACCCTTCAACTAAGGGGAACAGCTGTTCCCTATCCATCCTCTCCATGCCCCTCAAAATCTTGTACGCCTCGATCAGGTCGCCCCTCAGTCTTCTCTGCTCCAACGAAAACAATTCAAATCTATCCACCCTGTCTTGATAACTCAGATGTTTTATCCTGGTAACATCCTGGTGAATCTCCTCTGCACCCCCTCCAGTGCAATCACATCCTTCCTATAATGTGGCGACCATAACTGCACACAGTACTCCAGCTGTGGCCTCACCAAGGTTCTATACAACTCCAACATGACCTCATTACTTTTGTAATCTGTGCCTCAGTTGATAAAGGCAAGTATCCCATATGCCTTTTTCATCACCCCACTAACATGCCCCTCTGCCTTCAGAGATCTATGGACACACATGCCAAGGTCCCTTTGTTCCTCAGAACTTCCTAGTGTCATGCCGTTCATTGAATATTTCCTTGTCAAATTACTCCTTCCAAAGTGTATCACCTCACACTTTTCAGGGTTAAATTCCATCTGCCACTTATCTTCCCATTTAACCATCGCGTCTATATCTTCCTGTAGCCCAAGACACTCAACCTCACTGTTAACCACCTGGCCAATCTTTGTGTCATCCGCAAACTTACTAATCCTCCCCCCTACATAGCCATCTATGTTGTTTATATAAATGATGAATAATAGGGGACCCAGCACAGATCCCTGTGGTACGCCACTGGACACTGGCTTCCAGTCACTAAAGCATCCTTCTGTCATCATCCTTTGTCTCCTACTACTAAGCCAATTTTGAATCCACCTTATCAAATTACCCTGTATCCCATGTGCATTTGCCTTCTTTATAAGTCTCCCATGTGGGACCTTGTCAAAGGCTTTGCTGAAATCCATTTAAACTACATCAGCTGCACTACCTCATCGACACACCTGGTCACCTCCTCAAAAAGCCTCATCAAATTGACAAAGCCAGGCTGACTATCCCTGATCAAACCTTGCCTCTCCAAGTGGAGATATATTTTCTCTTTCAGAATTTTCTCCAATTGTTTCCCTACCACTGACGTGAGACTCACTGGCCTGTAGTTCCCCGGCTTATCTCTACAACCCTTCTTAAATAGCGGAACCACATTAGCTGTTCTCCAGTCCTCTGGCACCTCCCCCATGGCCAGAGAGGAATTAAAAATTTGGGTCAGAGCCCCTGCGATCTCCTCCCTTGCCTCCCTCAGCAGTCTGGGACACAAATCATCCAGACCTGGAGATTTGTCCACTTTTAAGCCTGTCAGCACCTCCAATACCTTGTCACTCCCTATTTCAATTTGCTCAAGAACCTCGCAGTCTCTCTCCCCGAGTTCCATACCTTCATCCTCATTCTCTTGGGTGAAGACGGATGTGAAGTATTCGTTCAACACTCTACCGATATCATTTGGCTCCACCCATAGATTGCCCCCTTGGTCCTTAATGGGCCCTACTCTTTCCCTGGTTATCCTCTTCCCATTGATATACTTATAGAATATCTTGGGATTTTCCCTACTTTACCTGCCAGAGCTTTCTCATATCCTTTTTTGCTCTCCTAATTGCTTTCTTAAGCTCCACCCTGCACTTTCTGTACTCCACTAATGCCTCTGCTGATTTGCTTCCCTTGTACCTACTAAAAGCCTTTCTTTTCCTTCTCATCGTATCCTGAATATCTCTGGTCATCCATGGTTCTCTGGGGCTTGTTACTCCTTCCTATTACCCTAGAGGGAACATGTTGAGCCTGAACCCTCCCCATTTCCTTTTTGAATGCCTCCCCCCACCCCACTGGTCTTCTGTAGATTTCCCCACAAGTAACTGTTCCCAGTCTACCTTGGCCAAATCCTGCCTTATTTTACTAAAATCCGCTCTCCCCCAATTCAAAGCATTTTTTTGCAACTTGTCTACTTCTTTGTCCATAACAAGTTTAAATTGTACCATGTTGTGGTCGCTATCACTAAAATGCTCCCCCAACACCACCTCAGTCACCTGTCCGGCTTCATTCCCCAGAATTAGGTCCAGCACTGCACTGTCCCTTGTTGGAGCCTCTATATATTGACCTAAGAAGTTCTCCTGTACACATTTCAAGAAATCCACTCCATCCAAACCCTTAACACTATGTCTATCCCAATTAATGTTGGGAAAGTTGAAATCACCCAATATAATTACCCTATTGTTATTGTTTTTACACACCACCACGAATTGTGCACATATTTGCTCTTCAATTTCCTGCTGACTATCTGGGGGTCTATAATAAACACCTAACAGTGTGTCTGCCCCTTTTTTATTCCTAAGTTCTACCCACAAAGCTTCATTCGATGCCCCCTCCAAGATATCATCTCTCCTTAAAGCAATGCCTCCTCCTCTTTTACCCTCTCCCCTGTCTCGCCTGAAGACTCTATATCCCAGAATGTTGAGCTGCCAATCCTGCCCCTCCCTCAACTATGTCTCAGTGATGGCTACTATGTCACAATTCCACATGTCAATCCTCACCCTTAACTCATCCGTTTTACCTCTTATACTCCTGGCATGACAGGAGAAGGCATCCAGCCTTGCCTTATTCCCTTGAAAATTAATGCAGCTGTACTCCCTCTGACTTGAGTGTTTTACTGTATTAAGATGTGTCCCTATTCTGCTAACATTCTGTGTCCCCTCCGGCTGCTGAATTAGTTTAAACTCCTTGCAACAGCACTAGCCAACTCTCCAGCAAGGATGTTAGTCCTGCTCTGGTTCAGATGTAGACCGTTCCACTTGTACAGGTCCCACCTTCCCCAGAAACAGTCCCAGTGATCCAGGAATCTAAAGCCTTCCCTCCTGCACCAACTCTTAAGCCAGGCATTCATCTGTGCTATTCTCCTACTTCTGTGCTTGCTAGCACGTGGCACTGGGAGTTATCCAGAGATTACAACCCGAGAGGTCTTGCTTTTTAGTCTACTGCCTAACTCCCTGAATTCTTGATGCAAGACCTCATCCCTCTTTCTACCTATGTCATTGGTACCAACATGTACCATGACCTCTGCCTTATCACCCTCCCCCTTCAGGATGCCCTGCAACCATTCAGTGACATCCCGGACCCTGGCACCAGGGAGGCAACACACCATCCTGGAGTAACTTTGATGGCCACAGTAGCGCCTATCTGTTCCCCTGACTATAGAATCCTGTATTACTATTGCTCTTCCTCCCTTCCTGTACAGACAGGCCGCTTTTGGTGCCAGAAGCCTGGCTCTGTCCGCACTCCCTGGAGGAACCAGCGCCCTCATCAGCCTCCAAAATGGAATACCAATTTGTGAGCAGGATCCCAGGGGACTCCTGAACTAACTTCCTGTTTCTCTTGGGCTGCCTGGTGGTCACCCATTCCCTTCCTTCCTCAAGTCCCTTCATCTGCGGTGTGACCACCTCTCTAAACGTGCTATCCACGATGCTCTCAGACCCACAGGTGCTCCACAGGGTCCCCAGCCACCGTTCCAGCTATGAAACCTGAGCTCCAGGAGCTGCAGCTGGACAAACTTCCTGCACACATGCTGGTCCCGGGCACTGGATATGTTCCCGGCTTCCCACATGGAGCACGAGGAGCACACCACATATTTGAGCTCTCCTGCCATGACTTATCACTTTAAATTAAACCTTTCACATCAAATATTCTAGGGCCCTTCTTTCCTGATTGTCGTTACTACAGAATATACAAACTATAAACCACAAAAAGACCTTAAACTATAAACGATAAAAGTAGTGAAAACTGACCTTACCCACAACTTACCAGTCATTTCTCTCTCTTGTAGCCTCTACTGCTACAGCAGCGCAAGACCACTCTCTGAAGATTTAAGAAGTTGGATAGCAAAGAAAAAATGCAAAGAGCCCCTCTTCCCTTCTGCACCAAATTCCCACTGTTCACCAAATTGACAAAACCCACACTCACTCTGGCTGTGTCTCACTCAGGATGATGTCTCTCACCCACTCATGTCCAAGCTCACTGAGTTTCATAGTTTCACAACGCTGCCTTTTTTTTACATAACTTTGCAAAAAATTTCCATTCAAGTCTTTCTCTAATTCTCTTTTGAAAGTGTTTGTTTGAATTGTTACCATTGCCATTTAAGAGAATATATTCCAGATCATAATAACTCATAGCATCAAAAAACTAATTATCTCACCTCGTTCTTTTACCTAATATTTTAAGTGTGTGTCCTCTGGTTGTCATTGGAAACAGTTTACCCACATTTATTCTAATAGCACCCATCATATGTTGAAGTCCTAGGTCAAATTTTCCCTGAACCGTCTCCGCTCTAATCTCCCTCCCTCTATCTCTCTTCAGAAGAAGAAATGGCAAAAAGAGGAGCAACATTGGTCACAATCTTTCACTTCACATCGGATACAGTAATAGAGAAAGGGAAGGAGAGAAGGAGGATGAGCTGGTATGAACATTAACAGCAACTAGATAGAGATAGCACTCTCAGGGAGTGCATATGTTTTTTTTAATATTGTGTTATGTCCAGTTCAACAGGCATGATGTGATTCCTCTCTTTGTCCCACTCCAGAGTTGACTATAACAGAGTTTACATATATTTAACTGTGTATAACTCAGTGCAAGTAATAAGTCAGCCAGGTTCCTTAGGTTAACAAGTAAAAACGGTTAGTTTTTTTGCTAAAACTGACTTAGGCAAAGATGCAGAAATTATTAACAAAAGGTTAAAATGTACAAATATGTCCAACTACTTGCCAATGCAAATACAACACACATGCAATCCTTCCAAGCATGAAGAAAGTAGGATTCTGGAAAGTATGAGACATTACAAATTTGGCCTAGTAGCAAGTAGATTTGGAAATAAATCACAGAGCATCCACATGCTTGTTTACAGCTGAGGGTGTCCCAGTCCACAGTAGCTGTTGGTTTTGGGGGTTGCTTAATGGAGGCAGTGGTATTGATTCTGAATTCTCCTTTATGAACTCTCAGTTTGCAGCAATGAGGTCTTCTGCTGGGGTTTTCAAATCACAAACAGCTCAAGTTAATGAAAGATGTTTCAGAATAAAGAGATGTGTTAAGGCCATTGCCTCTGTTGCAGTCTCTTTCTAATTATTATAAATCAAATGTCTTTTCACACAACAGCAGGAGAATATGACCTCTCTCTGAGTATTCCATAGAGTGTCTCCATAAAAGCAGCATGTGTCCTTCGCAAATGCAACATAGTCACTTTTGTAAACAGGTGTCCTCTGCTTAGGAAAAGTGTTCCTTTTGAAAAAGTTGAATCCATATATATGTTCATCCGGTTACATTATATATTAATATTTTACATAACATGTCTCAAAACAATTGGATAAAACATTTTGCAAAACTTAACCCCACAGCCTCTACAACTACAACTCATTTGATCAGCTTTGGTCCCAGGGGCTGTCCACAGGTTGTGACTTAATGTGAATGAATTGACCGCCAACAACTGAAATTCGACACATTGGCTGCCTGCCCTGCCTTGAAAACAAGTGGTGGATTTGTTAGTCAAAACAGCTCACAGCACAAGCAACAATGAAATGTCACACACAAATTAGATCAAAAGCGAATCTGTTGCAATTCAAGGGTGGGAGGTCTTGGGGCAAATAAGGAACGAGACACAGCCAGATGCAACTCTGATCTGAGCTCAGCTTTTCTTACTGCTTAATTAATTTAACAATCAGGTTCACTGGATATTTCACCAAGATCTTGAACTGCTCCCTGAATTTGGTATTAGTCACCCCATAAATAAAAGTGTTTGTGCAGGAACTTGAAACTTGCAGCACATAACCAACTTGTTCAAAGGCAATTAGAGAATCATTGTAATCAGCATAATTAGCCTCTGTAATGTTATAATATAAGAATTCTGCAACAGTTGTCAACCACAAAGCTGTGAAACTGCCAGAAACAGTGAAGAGCAGGATGACAGATTTCCTCCTGCTCTCCATCTCTGGGTCACTCTGATTATTTCCTTTGCTCTGATCCCTCAGTCCCTTACGGACTCGACTGGTCACCAAAATGTGTCTGATCGTCAGGAAGTTGAGCAACAGAATTAAAATGAGTGGGAGCAAGGGGGTTAGAACTGAATCAGCCCAGTCAAATACCACCCACCCAAGATCAGTGAAATAGTTTTCTTTTGTTAAGCAATCCCATGGTACATTGCCGATTACCCTGTCAGGTTCTAATGTAAAGTAGAAAGGGATGCTTTTCAAACCGAACAGAATACAGGTTGTTGCAATCACCACAGCTGCAGTTTTCTCGGTGCAATATTTTGCTTTCAGCTCCTGACAACAAATGGCAACAAAACGATCAAAGGTGAAAGCGACTGTCAACCAAACTGAAGTGTTTGTGGATATATGGCTCAGGACAATAATGATACTGCACACTGGGGTAATATCAAGGAAGGAGCCCCGGAAATAATAATAACTGATCCGGTACAATACGACCTCATTAATTACAACCAGTAGATCAGCCACTGCCATGGCCACCAGATAGCGTGCGATACAGGCGGAGAACCCACACTTCCCTTTGGAGAGGATCACAATCGCCATTAAATTAACTGCAACGCAAAGAAGGAAAAAAAGACAGGCGATTACTGATCAGCAGATCATTCTCTATGCCTGAGGCCAGCAGTACACATTAGAATGTATACTATACCTCAGTGCCCTTAGCCCAGCTCAACACAATTGCACATAGTAGTTGTATTACTGCCTAGAGAACAATAACATTAACCTTGCAGGAAGTTTTCTTTCTACTCCAGAGCCAGTGAGGCTTCGTATCCTCAAACTTAGTGTTTATGGTTTACAGCAGCTTGCTTGGAGCTTTTGTTTCACTCATGGTGAAGAATGTAATTGTTTCAGTGTGACCGTCAAGTTTTATGGTTTTGCTGAAACAATCAACAGCAGCTTGTTTTGTGGGGTTTTCCCACTCCATGAATTGAATTGAAATAAATTACCTCTTATTTTGAAAGTGAGACTTCTAGTGCTCCTCTTGCACAAAAGAGAATGCAACAAGTGAATTTAAAGAAGGGGTGCCAGGCAAAGCATTAACTGATGATGGTCAAGAGGATATTCAGTGTCCGAGGATCATTCAGTGCCTTGCATGTCAAATCACAACCCTGGATAGTTTGAGAATGCTCTTCATGCAGAAGGTTGAACCAGGATCTCCTTAAATGTCTGCCACAGCTTCTCTACCAACTTAAATTTTCACCTTGTTTCCCAGTCCACCTCAGTCAACTCTATCTTCATACCCCTGCCATTGCCTTTATTTAAGTTTAGGACACTGGATTCAGACCGAAAATTCTCACACTCAAACTGAATGTGAAATACTATCATGCTGTGATCATTCTTATCTAGAGGATCCTGCACTATGAGGTTGTTAGTTAATCCTGTCCCATTACACGTTACCTGTTATAAAATAGCTTATTCACTGGTTAGTTCAAGAATATATTGTTCTCAGAACCTGTCATGAATACACTATATTAACCTTTCCTCCAGGCTACTTTTGTAATTTATTTCATCCAAACTATGTGAAGATTAAAATCTCCCACAATAATTGCAATACCTATCTCACAACACCCCATTAGTTCAATACTTCAATACCACTTGAACAACATTTATTATGAGAATTCTCAGAGGACTTCACTTAAAAAGAGTAAATGCTGTGTTTCTCCGCCTTATTGGACACCTTACAGGAGCTCCCAGGAGAAATGAGTACTTTCTCATGGCCATCATGCTAAGCATGCCCCTTGATGGGGACGAGTAATGTCTGAAGTTCAGAGGGAGCAGCAGAAACCGCAGGAGATAGGGAAGCGAGGGGAGGAGCGTGAGGTGGTCTTACTCCCCACACCTGTGCCAAAGGACAAAATTCCCACTTTGGAGACCCTTTCCCAGGGCTTATAATGTTTCATCCTGAATCTGTACACCTCTCTCCTAGTCATCCTGCACCTTACTGACATTAGCAACTCAGAACATGCTATATATTCAGTGGCACTGAACTCCAGCAGTCAACATGCACTGCTTCACGAATATTGCTTCTGGACAATAGGACATTGATAAACCTGCTTGTGTCTGTTTAGCAGCTCCAGACAAGTTCACACAGTCGCAATTGTCAATTCACAAGTGTGAGTTAAATCTGGACTTTCAGACAGGCAAGTATTATTAATGCTGTATATATTTTAGCACCTGTTTTCACCCTTTATCAAAAATAACCCCATTGTTTTCTTAATTTTAGAGATGAGCCACCTTAAGCTATTATTTCAAATAGTTGATGTGAGAAATGAGTCAGCACTCGACTGTTTCTTTTAAACTAATACAGCACCTCTAACATTAGAGAATCTCATCTTAATACAGCACCTTAAACAAGTATAGCTGCTGAATAAAATATATCCTCAGCCTTTTACAACATTGCATATCAATGCAGAATCTCAAATTCTTACAGGATCTTTTCCAATCCTATAGTTCTAATTAAGACAAATAGCCAAATTAATACAGTTAATGACTCAAATGCATCACCTCAAAATGACCCAGCATCGAAAACTAATACTGCATCACAATCTAATATTGCATTTCACACTAATACATCTTTAAAGTATCACTGCACTTCAACCTAATACAGCTTCTCCAGGATACATTTCCTTATACAAATAGAACTCAAACCAATAAAGCTGCTCAAAACAATGCAGCAGCTCAACGAATACAGCATCTCAAATCAATCGTTAAACCGAACGAACAAAGCATTTCCAAATCACAAAAGAACTCAGGCTAATTCACCCTTTCTAATGGAAAAAAAAACACCTTTAACTAATGCAGCATTTCAAACAAATGCAAAGTAATCCAACATCACGGTAGCATCTTAAAGTAACAAAACATGAGTCTTGCTGAAAATAATCAGCACTCTCTTCTTATGCAGTGTAAATTGCTGTTCCATTTATATTTAATATTCTTGTGAATTGTCCTGATCAGTGCAAGATGCAAAGCTTCAACAACATGCTTTTCGGCAATACTCAAGATCTGTACCACCTAATGACTATTTGCAACAGATCAACACAGACCAATATAACATCCTAAACTAATTTGGCATCTGAATTTAGTATGATATCCCAATCTAATCCATCAAGTTTGGAAGATATCCTGTTAAGTGCAATAGCTTAATTATTTAGCGCGACTCATGATTCAAGTACAAATACATTTCTATTATAAAGATATTAAATAAAATGCAGGACATTCTACTTTTTGAAATAATACGTCTGCCTCTATGACGGCCATCGCTGGACCAGTGTGTTAGGTTATCAGTCACAGGGCTAAGGCAGAAATCAACTCAAGGTTTTCAATATTTAATTGATTATAGTTACTTACCAGGGACACCAATGACAGCAAGTATAACGTAATATATTCCAATGGCCCTGAGAAATGTCTCAATCATTTTCTGTATGAAGCAAATATGTCCCTCCCTGCTGCAAGTAATTTCTCCCAACTAAATGCTGAAGAGGCTTTCGTTTATACTCTTTAGCATGTCCGCTGGGACTGGAAGGTTGCGTCAACATTGACATTAGTTTCAACATAACTGAACAGATTGCAACAGCCGATTCTGCCATAGGTGTGATAGTATATTGTGGAATGTTCAATGCTGATATTTGAAAGGGAAAAAAACAAATTGGATAATTGTCATGACATTTCGTAATTAATTATTATTGGAAGCTGTATTCCAAATGCAGCAGGCGAATAGGTACACAACCATTTGCATCTTCCCCTCCAAGTCACACATCATCCTGACTTGGAACTATATCCAGTTCCATCACTGTTGCTGGGTCAAACATCTCGAACTCCCTGCCTAACAGCACAGTGGGTGTACCTACAAGAAGATAGTTCACCACCACTTTCTCAAGGGCAATTAGGGATAAGCAATAATAATATGATTCTTGCATACCATGAACAAATTAAAGAAAAACCCTCCTATCGTAAATTGTGTTGCATGGCTTCTAAAGCCTTCACATCCTTCCTGAATTGTGATGCCTTGAATTGGAAAGAATGCTTCAATTGAGGCCGAACCAGTTTATTTCAATAAATGTTCATAAATGTTCTTTCAATTCCAAGGCTTCTACCCCCGAGAAGAACAAAGACAGTAGATGCACTATGCCACCACCTGAAAGTTTCCCTCCAAGCCACTCACTACCTTGACTTGGAAATATGTCACCGTTCCTTCGCTGTCACTGGATCAAAATCATGGAACTCCCTCCCTAACAGCACTGTGGATGTACCTACACCATATGGACTGCTGCGGTTCAAGAAGGCAGCTCACCACCACCTTCTCAAGGGCAATTAAGGATCGGCAATAAAAAAAGTGCTGGCCTAGCCAACCACATTCACGCCCTGGGGAAAAAAAAACCTTGCTTATGTTCTCTATTTGTAAAACCAAATATCGATGCCCTTTTAAGCATTTTCTCAACCTCCCCTGCCACCTTTAACAATGTGTGCACATAAACCCGCAGGCCTCTCTCTGTTCCTGATTCCCCTTTAGAATGTTGCCCTTTAGTATATACTGCTTATCCTACCAAAATTGATCATTTAGTTCGTCTCTGCATTAACTTTGATCTGCCATGTTTCCTCCAGCCTACATATGCCTTGTAGTCTATTGCTATCTTCCTTACAGTTCACTATATTTCTAAGTCTGGTGTCACCTATAAATTTCATAATTCATGAAAAAATAATTCATGTCTAATTCATGAAAAAATAAAACATAGTGATCCTAGCACTGGCCAGTAGGCAACACCACTGTATACAATCCTCCAGTCTGAAGAGCAAATGTTCTCCACTACTTTCTGTTTCCTGTCACTCAGCCAACTTAATATTCATGCTTCCACTGTCCATTGTAAATTATCGACTTTAACTTTGCTGCCAGCCTATTATGTGGCACTCCTCATACGAATTTTGGGTGTATAGCTAGACCATGCCAACGGCATGACCTCATCCAACCATCTCTGTTACCTCATCAAAAAATCAATCAAGTTAGTTAAACACGATTTTAAAACAAATCTTGTTAGTTTTCCTTAATCACTCCACACTGATAATTTTATCCTGCACCATTATTTCTAAAAGTTTCCCACAACAAAAACTAAACTGACTGGGCTATAGTTGCTGAGTTTCTCCTTACGTTCTATGTGCACAGTCTAGCACCACCATCATATCTAAATACCTCTCTAATACCCGCTCTATACCATTTCTTTTAAAGGCCGTCCAGGATTTCAACTACTGTTATGATCACAGCCGATGTTAATTGCTGCTCAAACCAAATCCCAGAGGGAAACTTGGCTTATGGGCCAAATCCTTTTATTTGTGTTCTGAAAATGAGAAGAAGATGTGCTGATCTCAGTAATAAGAGGTCCAATTAGACTTTTGGGATTTTAGAATTAAAAGTGAAAGTTTTATTATCAAGAATAAATGAAAACTTAAATACACAAGATTAACTGTTAGCATTGCAAAATATTCTTCATAAAGACTGGTCAGACGCACAAGTAATTACTTCCAGGCAACACTGTCTTATAGATGTTAACTATAAAATAAATCCAGTAATATTACACAAAGAAAATTGCTGTAGCTTTAATAAAGGCATACCACATGACCTCTACCCCCATCCACTCTGTGGTGGAATCCACTTCAGAATAAAACTGCTTGTTGCAGTCCAAGACATTTCTGGCTTGACTGGATGGTAGATTCAAACTGCACATCCTCCCAGCCCAGGGCTGACAGTTCCCAACTCAGTTCCAGGTATCTCTAGGAAAGCTCTCCTCAGTTACTCTAAAATGCCTTTTCCCCCTTTCACCTCCAGTTCCATTGTTCTCATACATCTTTGAAACTCAAACCTCCCAAATTTAAAATCTTTTATGTCTCTATTTTGCCTTTGCTTTCAGGCCAATGAAATATAATATCACCACTACTATACGGACAAGGAGCAGGAGTAGGCCATTCGGCCCCTCGAGCCTGCTCCACCATTTAATAAGATCATGGCTGATCTGATAGTAACCTCAAATCTGCATCCCACCTACAGCCGATAACTTATCACACACTTGCTTACTAAGAATCTATCCCCCTCTGCCTTAAAAATATTCAAAAACTCTGCCATCTTTTCAGGAAGAGTTCCAAAGACTCACGATTCTCTGAGTAAAAAAAATTCTCCTCATCTCTGTCTTAAATGAGCGACCCTTATTTTCAAACAGTGACCACTAGCTCTAGATTCTCCAACAAGAGGGAACATCCCTCCGCCCCACAGACAACCTGACTCCTGTCAATCCCTTGCCAAGCTTAATTAAATCAGACACATAGACACCCAGCCTTCTTTATAGAATAACACTATATTTCCCAAAAATGGTAAGACAAGTATCATCCATTCTCACACTACCTTCTCTTCTGCTCTGCGTTTAGTAGAATCTTATTCCATGGTAATGGCAGAAGCACAGAACACATTTAGTGCTTCAATCAGGCCCTCTTTCTGCATGATCAGGAACCCTAATTGAACCCTAATTGGCCTCAGCCCTCCTCTTACTAATCGTTTACTGTTTATATTTCTAAAGAAGAATTTTACATTCACTTTTATGTTAACTGCCAATCTTATCTCATACTTGCTTTTGATCTTTCTTATTTGCATTTTCACTTCCCCTCTGAACTATCTATGCACAGCCTGATTCTGACATGTTTCAAAACATTAACATTTGTCATACACCTTTTGCTGCTTCATCTTCTGACTATTCATCAACCAGGAAGGTGATCCCATTGAAACATTTACGGTTATTAAGGTGCTTCACAGGATTGGTATTGTTACATAGGATAAGAGGCTGATCATTTGGGACAGAGATGAGGAGAAATGCTTTCACTCAAAGGGTTGTGAATCTTTTGAATCCTCTACCCCGGAGGGTTGTGGAGGCCCTATCTTTGCTTATAAGCAAGATTAAGATAACCAGATATTTAGTCTCATAGAATGAAGGGATGTGGGGAACAGACAGAAAAGTGGAGTTGAAACCCGTGATCAGCCAAGATCATATTGAATGACGAAGCAGGCTCAAAGGGATATATCATCTTCTCCTGCTTCTATTTCCTATGTTCTTATTGTAGGAAGATAAGAGGCAGAAGCAAAAGTACACGACATGGGCCCTTGATTTTGCTCTGTGAGTCAATACAACCATAGCTGATTCACGACATCAACTTCACTTTTCTGAGAGATCCCAATCTCCAATGACTGCCTTTGAGTGCAAAAATCTAACCATTTCAGCCTTAAAAGCATTCAATGATGCAACAACCATAATCACAGAATCACAGAATCACACAGTGCAGAAGAGGCCCTTCGGCCCATCAAGTCTGCACCGACATGTGAGAAACACCTGACCTACCTACCTAACCCCATTTACCAGCACTTGGCCCACAGTCTTGAATGTTATGACGTGCCAAGTGCTCATCCAGGTACTTTTTAAAGGATGTGAGGCAACCCGCCTCCACCACCCTCCCAGGCAGTGCATTCCAGACCGTCACCACCCTCTGGGTAAAAATGTTTTTCCTCACATCCCCCCTAAACCTCCTGACCCTCATCTTGAACTTGTGTCCCCTCGTGACTGACCCTTCAACTAAGGGGAAGGGCTACCCCCTATCTACCCTGTCCATGCGCCACATAATCTTGTACACCTCGATCAGGTCGCCTCTCAGTCTTCTCTGCTCCAAAGAAAACAACCCAAGTGTATCTAATCTCTCTTCGTAACTTAAATGTTTCATCCCAGGCAACATCCTTGTGAATCTCCTCTGCACCCCCTCCAGTCCAATCACATCTTTCCTATAATGTGGCGACCAGAACTGCACACAGTACTCCAGCTGTGGTCTCACCAAGGTTATATACAACTTCAACATGACCTCCCTACTTTTGTAATCTGTGCCTCGATTGATAAAGGCAAGTGTCCCATATGCCTTTTTCACCACCCCATTAACATGCCCCTCCACCTTCAGAGATCTATGGACACACACACCAAGGTCCCTTTGTTCCTCAGAACTTCCTAGTGTCATGCCGTTCATTGAATACTTCCTTGTCAAATTACTCCTTCCAAAGTGTATCACCTCACACTTTTCAGGGTTAAATTCCATCTGCCACTTATCTGCCCATTTGACCATCCTGCCTACATCTCCCTGAAGCCCACGACACTCAACCTCACAGTTAACCACCAGGCCAATCTTTGTGTCATCCGCGAATTTACTAATCCTACTATCCACATAGTCATCTATGTCGTTTATATAAATGACGAATAATAGGATACCCAGCACAGATCCCTGTGGTACACCACTGCACACTGACTTCCAGTCACTAAAACAGCCCTCTGTCATCATCCTCTGTCTCTGACTATGAAGCCAATTTTGAATACACCTTATCAAATCACCCTGTATCCCATGTCCATTTGCCTTCTTTATAAGTCTCCCATGCGGGACCTTGTCAAAGGCTTTGCTGAAATCCATATAAACTACATCAACTGCACTACCCTCATCTACACACCTGGTCACCTCCTCAAAAAACCTCATCAGATTTGTTAGGCATGACCTCCCTCTGACAAAACCATGCTGATTATCCCTGATAAAACCTTGCCTCTCCAAGTGGAGATAGTTTCTTTCCTTCAGAATTTTCTCCAATAATTTCCCCGCCACTAACGTGAGACTCATTGGTCTGTAGTTTCCTGGCTTCTCTCTACAACTCTTCTTAAATAGAAGAACCACATTAACTGCTCTCCAGTCCTCTGGCACACCCCCATGGCCAGAGAGGAATTAAAAATTTGGGTCAGAGCCCCTGCGATCTCCTCCCTTGCCACCCTCAGCAGTCTGGGACACAAATCATCCAGACCTGGAGATTTGTCCACTTTTAAGCTTGGCAACAACTCCAATACCTTGTCACTCCCTATATCAATTTGCTCAAGAACCTCGCAGTCTCTCTCCCCGAGTTCCATACATTGATCCTAATTCTCTTAGGTGAAGATGGATGTGAATTATTCGTTCAACACTCTAGTGATGTCATCTGGCTCCACCCATAGATTGCCCCTTGGTCCCTAATGGGCCCTACTTTTTCCCTGGTTATCCTCTTCCCATTGATATACTTAAAGAATATCTTGGGATTTTCCCTATTTTTACCAACCAGAGCTTTCTCATATCCCTTCTTTGCTCTCCTAAATGCTTTCTTAAGCTCCACCCTGCACTGTCTGTACTCCACTAATGCCTCCACTGATTTGCTTCCCTTGTACCTGCTAAAAGCCGCTCTTTTCCTTCTCATCGTATCCTGAATATCTCTGGTCATCCATGGTCCTCTGGGCTTGTTACTCCTTCCTATCACCCTAGAGGGAATATGTTGAGCCTGTACCATTTCCTTTTTGAATACCCCCTACTGATCTTTTGTAGATTCCCCCACAAGTAGCTGTTCCCAGTCTACCTTGGCCAGAACCTCCCTTATTTCACTAAAATCTGCTCTCCCCCAATCCAAAACATAATCCTCTGAATTCGAAGGACTCTCAATCCCAGGTGATGGTGTAGCAGTATTGCCTTTGCATTGGTATTCCAGTGCTCCAGCGTAAAGCTCTGGGGACCCAGGGTGGAATCCCACCAAGGCATATGGTGGAGTTTGAATTCAATCAAAATCTGATGACCATGAAACCAATGTCGTGAAAGCCAATATGGTTCATTAATGCATTTTAGGGAAGGAAATCTGCTGTCCTTACCTGGTCGGGGCTAAATGTGACTCTAGACCCACAGCATTGTGGTTGACTCTTAAATGTCCTCTGACCAATGCCCTCATGCCATGAATGAATTTTTAAAAATCCTTCTTTAAATGTTGAGACCAGAACTGCACACTGTATTCTAGGCATGGTCTCCACCAAGCCCTATACAATTGCAGAAATACTTCTTTATTCTTGTACCTCAATCCTCAATTTTCTTTCTTTATGCTTACTGTACCTAAATACTAACCTATTGTATTAAAATACACGTTTAATTTACAACATTTACAAGGTTCATGCCTTTTAAAAATGTGGTTTTCTATTCTTATGACCAAAGCAAATAACCTCCCCTTTCCCCACATTAAACTCCATCTGCCATCTTGTTGCTCACTAATGTAATATACCTGTATCCCTTCACAGTCTCCTTGTGTCCTCCTCACTGCTTGAAATCCTACGTAGCTTTGTATCATCAGTAAACCTAGGTATAATTCCCTCTGTCACTTTGCTTAAGTCATTAATATAGACTGTAAGTAGCTGAGGCAACAGCACTGATCGTTGCATCTCCTCTAGCCACAGCTTGCCAACATGAAAATAATTCATTTAGCCCTACTCTGCTTTATGCCCATTAACCCATCCACTATCCATGCTAATATATCACCCGAACTCCAAGACCCATTGCTCTCTTGATTAATTTTTTTTGTGGTACCCTATCGAATGCCTTTTGGAGATCCATGTATACCACATCTACTGGTTCCACTTTATCTACTCTCCTAGTTACAACCTCAAAGAGCTCTAATAAATTTGTCAAACAGGATTTCCTTTTCTAAAACTATGTTGGCTTGTTTTCAACCTACTTTCATTTTCTAAGGCATTGTTAAGACTTCCTTAATAATCGATCCAGCACTTTCCCTATGACTGATAGCAGGCTCACTGGCCAGTAGTTCCTTGTTTTCTCTCTCCCTCATTTTTTGAATAGTGGTGTTACATATGCTAACTTTCAATCTACTGGGACCATTCCAGAATCCAGGGAATTTTGAGAAATCATAACCACTGCATCCTCTATCTCGTCAGCTATCTCTGCTAGAACCTAAGGAGTAGGCTATCGGATCCTGGAGACTTATCTGATTTTAGTCCCTTGATTTTCTCCATTGATTTTCTGCTGTTGATATAAATGAGCTTAAATTCCCCAATCTTATTAGCACCTAGGTTACCCTCTATTTTCGGCATGTAACTTGTGTCTTCTGCTGCGAAGCCAGACACAAAAAAATTGTTCAATATCTCTGTCTTTTCCTCATTCCCATAATAATTTCTAAGGGAGCATCGTTTACTTGAGCTAATCCCTTCCTTCTTATATACGTATACAAGCTCCGACAATCTGTTTTTCTATTCCTAGCTGGTTTGTTTTCAGATTCTAATATTTCCTATTCAATCACATTTTGGTGGGCCTTCTCTGATTTCTAAAAAGCATCCTGGGAAATGAGGCTGTGACCTCAGATTTCTAGGAAACTGAAACTATTGAAAACAGAGAGGCACAGAGCAATAAGATATCTGATTGGCCAGCATTGCAGGTAAGTTAGGCTGTGGAGAGCTGTGTGTTTGTGTATGTAATGGGGGGGGCAGAGTTAAAGAAGGAAGCCTGATGTTTGGACCCATGAGCGCAGCTCAGAAAAGTGAAGTTACTACCATTGTTTCAGTTATTTTAAAGGGACCAATATTGACCGGAGCAGGCATTTTGATGAAGACAGCGCCTGTGGGATGCAGGTTGGTTGTGAACAGCTGTCAGAGGAGAATCAGTGGATAAATCCTGCATGAAGAAAGGAGCTGGAACTCTACAAGAGGAAGACAGAGTTACGAAGGACATTGTGGGTGACCGTGATACCATAGACGTTGAGTGGGCTGCCTGATAAATCCATGAGGCCGATGTTTCTTGTATCTGCTAGTTTGTGCAGTTTGTTAAATATCTGTCGACAATGATTTGCCTGTTTATGTCTAATTTATGTTGATCTTTTTGGTTTGATTGTTAAAATAAAAGTTATAAATTTGAAATTTTGTCGATTAATTTTTTTGTTGTGTTAGTTCGGTAAATTCGGTCCTTTTAGTTTTTTGGTATCCACAGGGATCATAACAGGAGGTTTCATTTGGTTTGTTATTTGCGGAATCGCTTATGTTTACGTGCAACATGTTGCTTGCACATTGTAGCTGTACCAGGTTGGCACTTAACTTTCATTGGCAGTTGTTTTGGTTCCTGCATGCAATTATTTCCAGCTGATTGTACAACATCTGGCTTGATGGCCATGGAACAATGAAGGATATGTTTGGCAATGAGTTGAAAAACTGTGTTGCAATAGAGTTCTACTACTACTGACGCCCAGCAGCACATTTTGCACAGTGTGAGCTGCTAGATCTGCCCTTATTCTATTGTAACTCGTATGGCGTTGAGTCAACATAAGGCGATGTGGGGATGGGGGCATTTTCGGTGTGAAGCTGGACTTGGTATCCACAATAAATATAGGTTCGTCAGCCCTCCCTGTTATGATCCCAGCTGAGGCCACCCCCAGTCAAGCCTGACCCCTGAGTGGAACCCAGCTTGATAAATCCTAACTTCTATTTGTTTGTTTAAATATGTGGAGAGCAGCTACTGAACAGAGGCACAGGAGTCAGTTGATGAACTTTCAACAAAATAGTATAGCATTTATTCAGCAAGAAAAGATAAACTACATTATAGTACCCCTTCACCTACAACTATACCTTTACAGATATATACATATTTGTAAGGATAACACAAGTTACAAAAGCTATCTTATACTGTAATGTTCACAGTAAGTACACAGTCCATGTAAACCTATGGCACCCTGTGGTCAGACACACCACACTCAAACCAATTGACAGCTGCTGCCTCAAACAGATGCTATGGGTTTCTCCTCAACTCCCCCCAGACACTTATCACACCATGAGCCAACTGGTGTCACTGAACTCCGTCTTCCACCCTCCAAGACCTCCCTTTGGAATCTTCTCCCCAACTGATTCTTTCTCCCAGACACTTTCTGCAAGGGTTCACCTCCAGGATTTCGAAATCTCCTTCAGACGTTCCTCTTCGGTGGGTCATCACATGCTTTCAAGCTGTCTTCCATGCATGCTGTCTCAGAAACTCAGTGTTAACAGTACTACTGCTTCACATGCCCATAGCAAAAAGTTACAGACCTTCAGTCGTGTCTTTGGGCCTTCTTGCTTCTTGCAAGCTGCTCTTGCTTTAAATCTACTTTCTGCAGCTTTTGTCTTTTTAAATCTGTAACTTGGAGCCTTTCTCTCTGCCCCTCGCTCTTAACTTCATTAGCAGGACATTTTCCCAGGTTCCTGACCTTCCTTTGACCAGGAGGACATCTTTAGGCTTTCACCTCGTGAAATAGTTCACCTCACCAAGTGAACCTCGCCTATTGCCGACTGGTCGGAATCTTTTTCCAGCTACATCCATTACATTGGCCCGGAATTTGCTGCACCAGTAATAGTGAAGCCGTTTACGTTCAGCGACATTTTAGCGGTAAAATTGACAGCAACTTTTGATGTCCGCACATGCACATTTAAAAGCAAAATCCAGAAGTTGCTGTAGAGATAACCTGCGCTCACACAGGGAGTGCTGTTGCAATCTTCACCTATGGCATCTACACAGAAATCACTGTTAATGTATGAACATAAATTACTCACTATTATGACACTAAATACAAATGAAAAGCTTACACCGTTTCAATGAGGAATAGTTATATTTAATAGTGTGCAATGCCATAATTACTGTTGCACAACATCTCTGGGCATGAACCCTTAGATTTGTATTTGTGGAGACTCACTCCCTCAGAAGATTACTTAAATGCCATTGATGATCAACAAAATTAAAGCGTTTTTTCTTGATTTTATATTTATTCATTTAAGTTTCTGTCTTAATCCTCTTAGCCCAAACTGCCTTGTGCAGAAAATTCTTACACTAAGATCCGAGATTTAGAATAAAATTAAATGTTCTCCCAAACGATTTAGCTGTAATTTATTTGATTTATCAATTTTTATTAATTAGTGGTAATTAATTATTTGATTGATTAATTTTCCTGTCCAGGGATTTGTCTGCGGTTTATTTATTTATCTCTCTATCTATTCTTTTAGCTATGTACATTCTGCCTTGAGGTTTATGGGGAATCTTCAATATCACGGGTTAATCAGTGTCCCTTCTTCGTTCCCTGTACATTTTTGTCACAGATTCTCTGCAGATGGTGCCACGTTTAAGCGGATGTCAGGAAAGCAGCGTTCACACAATGGAGCCCACTAAAATTTTGTGAACAGATCTCTTTCCCGAGATGAACACCGTAGAATATTCGATGTTATGATCCTGGACCGGATTGTTCTTGGTATGCTCCTGTTAGGGACCAGTACCTTTTTGTTTAAAGGAGACAAGAAACCTGCTAAGAGAATAAACCATCAGGATTCTATGAGTTTTGAACGCACAAAATATGCTTTACTATACAAAGTTAGAAAAGTAAAACAATCTACAATATATGTAGTTTATACTCTAACATTTAGAATTAACGTGAGTTACACATGAGTTAACAGATAAACTGTGGTCAAACACCCCACAGTGCACATCAAATGGCAGATGGGGTCAAGATTGATCCTTTGGGTTTCTCAGGGTGTGGGGTGGGGGGTGGAGGTTGCGATTATATCAATTTAATTTTATTCTAAATGAAGGATTACAATTAAATAAAGTTCCACTTAAGGCAGCTGTTCTAAGTTTACAAATCGCATCGTACACTAAATCTGAACTCAAACAAATCACCTAAGTTTCTTTCAAAATTACATGGTTACAAAGGCAGGATGAAGAGAGGTTGCATTAATATTTGGAACAAGCATGTGGTCCACCTGCAAAAACCTGTGGTGCTTGGTGACAAGATTTTAACACAATGTATATTAATTAGCTATTTCCCTACTTCGCAAAAAATTGCAATGTTAAAATACATAACGTTTATAAAATAAGTCTTAACGAGTATAGGCTAATGTATCACAACAACAGAAACGAACGTTACACCAACAATCATTTATAATATAGCTCTCTATGCATGTATCATCCCTTCATGTAGGGACAATGATTGTGATTTGGGTGCGAATTGCAACAGGCGTAAGGTTTTAACAGAAAGAAAAGGGCTTAATC